>NC_054705.1:46815513-46868013 GCF_016097555.1 Gigantopelta aegis | reverse complement strand
ATCTTTTTTCTCTCTGTTGGTTTATACATTGCTATTTTACATAATTAAATTTCTCCATATACTAATGATAAGACTGTTGGTGAAAACTCCATTCGTTATCTTTGAAAATACATTCTTGTTAACACATATGTGTGATAACAATTTAAAGACATACGCCTGGCTGCTCCTAGGCGATGACCAGGTCACCAATGCCATACCATCCAGTGAGAAAAGGACGGTCGAAATCGATCACTCTGCGACGTACATTGGTTTTCGTTGGAAACCTATATATATAATATAATATATAGTTAGAATATATATAATTTCCTATTTTTTAATGTAAATATATATAAACATATTGATATACCTACCTTTGTTTGACACCCAACAGTCGATGGATATTGTTGTGCTGAAGTGTCGTTAAATATTCATTCATTCATTAATTGATTCGTTTATTCTTTCTTTCTTAAGGAAAGGAAATTAAAACACGAAATCAGGGCAATACCCATACTGCATTTCGGCTATTTCCGCCAGTAGCCGAGTGAGGGAATTGTCGCATTGTTTTATACTGATTCGACATTTACAATATTTAATATTTAAACACTTATTGTGAGAAGGAAAACCGAGTGTATGCATACCACAAGTCTCATCACAGCTAAACCGTTTGCACTGCTGGTGAAAAACCAATTGTCATTTAAAAATATTTTCATGGCTTTCACTAAGCTTAAGAATGTACTTCCTATTCCAAATATTTAGCCTTCAAACATGGATCTGGGTAAAACCAACAAGCGAACTGTAAATCCTACATGGAATATGATGCGCACTCGTTTAACATGACGTCGTTGGTAACATATGATATCATATTAGTGAAATAGAGTGAAATGGTGACGCGAGGTTATTAGACACATTTTAAAATTAATATTTTTGTTATTAAAACCTTCATTATAAAAGCTATCTTGTTAATTTGTAGTAACTTTTAATTTTATTTTATTTAACACATGAAACAAACACGACAAATATGGTAATATAGTTTATTTATGATAAAATATTCAACACAAAAAGTTACTTGTTCAGCCACCTTTGTCTATTCATGTAAAATAATGGTTTATTTACCGAATGAATGAAAGAGAAGACTCCATCATATGTGGTCATTGACTCAATGTCCACATATGATGGAGTCTTCTCTCTCATTCATTCTCATGACTCATGTGGGATAGAAAAAGTACACTCTTGCTAGTGAAAATTTCGACCATGGGACTCGGCAAACCTCGTACCAGGTTGAACTTTTCACGACCTCGGATGTACTTTTTCTATCCATCTTTGTCTGTTCGTGTAAAATAATGGTCTATTTAACGAATGAATGAGAGAAAAAGAAAAAAGTACACCCACATGACTGCATATGATGGTGTCTTATAGGATTCTAGGACGTACATTCCCCCCCCCCCCAACTATTTCCCCCCAGGACAATTCCCCCCTGGTATATCCCCCCCCCCCCAGTAAATCCTCCCACCAGTTTTGATATATGATATTTTTAAATATTTATGTATTGTTTGCTTGTATTTTGTTTCTCCTGTAAATGTATTATAATTCAATCTGATTAAAATTAGCTATACTGGTCTCACATGACATTGTAATAGTGGAGCTAATTTTAATTAGATTGATTATAATTGTAATCTTATACAATTCATGCACTCTGTGGATCACAGTCTATTCCTAGTGTGTATGGTCTTCTTCAAGCAACTTTAATACACATCATTCCTTCAGAAAGAAAGAAATGTTTTATTTAACGACGCACTCAACACAGTTTATTTACGGTTATATGGGTCAGACATATGGTTAAGGACCACACAGATTTTGAGAGGAAACCCGCTGTCGCCATTACATGGGCTACTCTTTCCGATTAGCAGCAAGGGATCTTTTATTTGCGCTTCCCACAGGCAGGATAGCACAAACTATGGCCTTTGTTGAACCAGTTATGGATCACTGGTCGGTGCAAGTGGTTTACACCTACCTATTGAGCCTTGCGGAGCACTCACTCAGGGTTTGGAGTCGGTATCTGGATTAAAAATCCCATGCCTCGACTGGGATCCGAACCCATTACCTACCAGCCTGTAGACCGATGGCCTAACCACGACGCCACCGAGGCCGGTCATCATTCCTTCAGATACTAAAATAAGCGGATGCAACTCTATACTGTTTCAACAGATTAGGCAGCAATAAATGCGAGTGCGAGTGCGAATAATTTTCACATGCTCATATACGACTAGAGTTTCGAGCATGTCCGTCCCGGGGCCGGTCTCTGGATAGCCAGGGGCTTGTCACGGTTGGTTGGTTGCACATTTTTTTTACATGCTTACATGCCACTAGAGCTTCAAGCATGTCTGCCCCGGGGCCGAGTCCTGGATAGCCAGGGGTCTGCTCCGGGCCAGACATTTAACGGGACAATTTAGATAATTACTCTAAATAATAAAATAAATATGGGGACAAATTTAAAAAAAAAATATATATATATATTTTGTTTGGTGTAATCCCAAAACAATTACTTAATAAATATAATATAATTTCTAAATAATTTAAAATTAACACCAAATTTTAAACGGGCATCCAAAAATCTACTTAATATTATTATTTAAGCCCTTATCTGGAGAAGGTTGGTGGTTAGAGGCCCCAAAGGGTCTCAGGCGGTACCAAATTTTAGAATTATATTTTTAGAGGAGGAGCACCGAAAATATCGGTAACTAAAGCGTGGCCGGATGGGGGGGGGGGGGGGAGGGAAGGATGAGGGCGCGAGTGGGGGGGGGGGCTAGCCCCCAGACAAACCTATCTCTCCCTACGGCCTAAACCGCCTACGCCTAGGCGCCTAACCCTAACTTCCGGTTGCACCCCCCCCCCCCCCCCATCCCGCCCAGCCGTCGTGCCCTCCAACGCTTGTCCCGGGACAGAATGCAATAAATGCACTTCATGCAGGTTTCCCTGACACCAGTGTACAAGGCTGTTGCTAATGACTGGAGGGGGGGGGGGGGATAACCGGGGGGTAATATCATAGGGGGAAATATCGGGGGGGGGGGGGGGGAAGGGGGGCGAGACCGGGGAGGAAATGCCCGTTACCGTCTTATAGTATACTGATACCAAATTAGTAGTGTGTGACGTCACGGAAATTATGACGTAATGTCTACCCCGGCACACAGCGATTATTGGGAAATCGGCGATTACGTCGACATGTTAGAAGAGCGCTTTCTGCAGATATGCGGCGTGGCGGGGCATGACGTCATTGGGAAAGAATGTCGCGGAAAAATCAAATAGGTAAGGCCAATAACGTTCACAATAGGTGATACGCAACAGTTCATCGTTGTTTTGACAAGAACCATGTACAATACGCGGCTATAGAGCCGTAGATGGTGTGTGCTTAGCCTATGTGTCTGTCTGTGTGTGTGTGTGTGTGTGTGTGTGTGTGTTACTGTGTGTTACTGTGTATTTGTCACTATGTCACTGTGTCTCACTGTATGTGTGTGTGTGTGTGTGTGTGTGTGAGTTACTGTGTGTGTGTAGCCCCCCCCCCCCCCCCCCCACACACACACACGATAGCACCTTCCTACGCATTGATCACGGTACCGATCATGTGATTTCAATCTGACGGCTATCTTTCAGCTTCATTTGCTGTCCACCTTCACATCCCAGTCCCTGTCTGCATCAATAAATTTTCTGGGGGAGCATGTGTCGACCTTCCCCATAAACCCCGCTCGCAACACCCCCGCCCCTGCGCCAAAATTACTGAACATGCGTCTACTTATTGTTTTGTTAGAGAATATCCAATATTCTGCTTTCCCACTCCCACCCCCCCCCCCCCCCCCCCCCCCATCCCACATCACCTAACAACCACCCGTTACTTCAGGCTAGACACAATATATATCCAGGTGCGCTAGATGTTTTCGCTTTCTGAACAATCGCCCGCTTAGGTGTCCAGTGCGAATAGGGCAGAACATCGGTAATTGAAGTGCTGTACGAATACAGTGATAATAGGGCAGAATACCGATAACTGAAGTGCTGTACGAATACAGTGATAATAGGGCATAACACCGGTAATTGAAGTGCTGTACGAATACAGTGATAATAGGGCATAACACCGGTAATTGAAGTGCTGTACGAATACAGTGATAATAGGGTATAACACCGGTAACTGAAGTGCTGTACGAATACAATGATAATAGGACAGTGATGATAGGGCATAACACCGGTAACTGAAGTGCTGTACGAATACAGTGATAATAGGGCAGAACACCGGTAACTGAAGTGCTGTACGAATACAGTGATAATAGGGCAGAACACCGGTAACTGAAGTGCTGTACGAATACAGTGATAATAGGGCAGAACACCGGTAACTGAAGTGCTGTACGAATACAGTGATAATAGGGCAGAATACCGATAACTGAAGTGCTGTACGAATACAGTGATAATAGGGCAGAAAACCGGTAACTGAAGTGCTGTACGAATACAGTGATAATAGGGCAGAAAACCGGTAACTGAAGTGCTGTACGAATACAGTGATAATAGGGCAGAACACCGGTAACTGAAGTGCTGTACGAATACAGTGCAAATAGGACAGAACACCGGTAACTGAAGTGATGTATATTAGATTATTATTAATCAGTATAATGAACGAGTGTGAGTTTTAAAATAACCTTACTGTGTCATAGGTGATGGATTTTTTTTTTTTTTTTTTTTTTTTTTTGAAGCCATTAATATTTTTTGCGTGTATTGATTTATGTGATGTATACACGATTCGTGTGTTATGTATACACGATTCGTGTATACATATGTAGATCGTCAAACAAGTTAGTATTAAAACTCGATGGGCAGAAATTTGCAATTTAATTTATAAATTTAATTATTGTATAAATTTAATTAAATTTTAAATTTAATTGCATTTAATAAAATATAAATAAGCTAAACAATAATAATAATAATAATCTGACTGCACTAAATACTAATTAGGTATTCCTCACGTTCTTCACCATTCATCCGCGACTGTGTACAATGTAAGTGGTCGCTGTTTTCACAAGCAGACGCCGATGTCGCGTTAGAGTTATTTACAGGGCGAGACCGGCCTCGGTGGCACAGTGGTTAAGCCATCGGACTACAGGCTGGTAGGTACAGCAGGGTTCGCAGCCCGGTACCGGCTCCAACCCAGAGCGAATTTTTAAGTCTCAATGGATAGGTGTAAGGCCACTACACCCTCTTCTCTCTCACTAACCAACTAACAACTAACCACTAACCAACTAACAACTAACAACTAACCAACTAACCACTAACCAACTAACCAACTAACAACTAACAACTAACCAACTAACCACTAACCAACTAACCAACTAACAACTAACCACTAACCAACTAACCATTAACAACTAATAACTAACCACTAACCAACTAACAACTAACCACTAACCACTACCAACTAACCACTAACCAACTAACAACTAACCACTAACAACTAACAACTAACAACTAACCCACTGTCCTGGACTGACAGCCTGGGACGGGACGTAGCCCAGTGGTAAAGTGTTCGCTTGATGCGCGGTCGGTCTGGGACTGATCCCCGTCGGTGGACCCATTGAGCTATTTCTCGCTCCAGCCAGTGCACCACGACTGGTATATCAAAGACTGTGGTATATGTTATCCTGTCTGTGGGATGGTGCATATAAAAGATCCTTTGCTGCTAATCGAAAAGAGTAGCCAATAAAGTGGCGACAACGGGTTTCCTCTCTCAATATCTGTGTGGTCCTTAACCATAATGTCCGACGACATATAACCGTAAATAAAATGTGTTGAGTACGTCGTTAAATAAAACATTTCCTTTGGACAAACAGCCCAGATAGCTGAGGCGTGTGCCCAGAACAGCGTGCCTGAACCTTAATTGGATATAAGCACGAAAATAAGTTGAAATAAGCCCAAGGCGAATTCAAGTTGATCAAGGTCTGATCCCTAATTATTAGGTGTTGAAAAGGTGTGCACAGATTTAGACGAGTCACCAAAAAGACTATTATTGTAGTTTATAAATCTTTAAAAAAAACAAAAAAAACAAAACAATTGCACGGTGGTGTAATTATATTAAATATTGCCATGGATACTGACACACAGCAGGAATGATGAAAAACTTGGCTTTTATTGTAAATCACGCACAACATACACGCGACTCTTGATGAATTCTCGCCGCGAACTCAAACAGCTAATCTCTGATTTCCATACTAATCGCAGGGCTGTAGCAAGACATTAGATAGTATTTAATAGGTGGATTACACGTCGCATAACACAGGAGCGGATCCTAGGGGAGGGTTCTTGGGGTGCACTTCCCCTCCCTCCGAAATTCGAAGTGCCCCAAACGATCTAGTCTAGTGTTTAACAGTGAATACAAGGCATTATATATATATATATATATATATATATATACCCGGATTACACGTCTTATAAACAGTCTCGGGTCCAAGGGGAGGGTGCTTGGGTTCACACACACACACACGCACGCACACACACACACGCATACACACACGCATACACGCACACGCATACACACACACACACGCATACACACACAAGCACACCGAACGAAATTTGTAGTATCCCGAAAACTGCAGTGTTTAGCAGTAAATACAATTCACTTATTGTTGTTTTTATGAGTTATTTGTGTGGCGAACCATGCAATGTGTAGGCCATGTTGATATTTCTGTGGACAATTACCACTTAGATAATCAGACGTCGCCGTTTAAGGGGAGCCACCACACTGGCTCACTATCCCTCCCTATCCCTCCCCATCACTCCCTATCTCTCCCCCATCACTCTCCATCACATCCTATCACTCCCCATTACTCCCCATTACTCCCTATCATTCCCTATTACTCCCCATCACTCTCCATCACACCCTATCACTCCCCATTACTCCATATCATTCCCTATTACTCCCAGTCACTCCCCATCACTCTAGGTCACTCCCCATCACTCTCCATCACACTCTATCACTCCTCATTACTCCCTATCATTCCCTATCACTCCCCATCACTCTCCATCACACCCTATCACTCCTCATTACTCCCTATCATTCCCTATCACTCCCCATCACTCTCCATCACACCCTATCACTCCACATTACTCCCTATCATTCCCTATTACTCCCAAACACTCCCCATCACTCTCTGTCACTCCCCATCACTCTCCATCACACCCTATCACTCCTCATTACTCCCTATCATTCCCTATTACTCCCAATCACTCCCCATTACTCCCTATCATTCCTTATTACTCCCAATCACTCCCCATCACTCTCCATCACACCCTATCACTCCCCATTACTCCCTATCATTCCCTATTACTCCCAATCACTCCCCACCACTATCCGTCACTCCCCACCACTCTCTATCACACCCCCATTACTCCCTATCATTCCCTATTACTCCCAAGCACTCCCCATCACTCTCCATCACTCCCCATTACTCCCTATCATTCCCTATTACTCCCCATCACTCTCCGTCACTCCCCATCACACCCAATCACTCCTCATTACTCCCTATCATTCCCTATTACTCCCCATCACACCCTATCACTCCTCATTACTCCCTATCATTCCCTATTACTCCCAATCACTCCCCATCACTCTCCGTCACCCCCATCACTCTCCATCACACCCTATCACTCCCCACTACTCCCTATCATTCCTTATTACTCCCAATCACTCCCCTTCACTCTCCATCACACCATATCACTCCCAATCACTCCCCGTCACTCTCCATCACACCCTATCACTCTCCATCACACCCCATTACTCCCTATTACTCCCCTTCACTCCCAATCACTCTCCATCACTCCTCATTACTCCATATCATTCCCTATTACTCACAATCACTCTCCGTCACTCCCCATCACTCGCCATGGCTCCCCACCGCTCCCCTGAGACCAGTTCAAGGAGAGTCATTTGTATCTCTCCTTAGGATGTGGAATTATAAAAATATAGTACTACAAAATGACTAAACATCAGTGCTCAATATGATCGAATTATGTATCTTAAATGACTGCTCCCCACGATCAGTGTCACGGGGTGTGGTTCATCACTCCCGTCAGTTTTGTTTTCACGGCGAGGTTTGGCCGGAGTTCATCCAGTCGTTTGTCGCTAACGCTTACTATACTCGTTTTTACGCTACACATTAAACTGAATTACCACTTAGGGAACCAGTCACGAGAGTTTGCAAACGGCTGGCTGAACATAGGCCTGGGTCCTGAATAACACCAGTGGCAGATCCAGAAAATCCGACATGAGGCGGAATGCCAAGGGAACTTTGGGGGAGGTTTGGAGGGGGATCATAAAAAAAAGGGAAAATTAATATATAATAAAATTATAACTGTCGCAGAATTTAGGGGGTGGGCCCCTGCTCCCCCTCCCTAGATCCGCCTCTGAATACATGTTATACACTTTTGAATACCATAAGTGCCCGTTCTAAACATTGTATCCCCTCTATGGATAACGGAGGTGCCATTTTAAGCGTCGCACCCCTCCCTAAACAAATCCCGCATCCGCCCCTATATCAGAAAGCTGCTGCACGTAAGATGTTGACAAAAACTCGATACCATTATTAAAGTTAACACATGCAACTCGATACCATTATTAAAGTTAACACATGCAACTCGATACCATTATTAAAGTTAACACATGCAACTCGATACCATTATTAAAGATAACACATGCAACTCGATACCATTATTAAAGATAACACATGCAACTCGATACCATTATTAAAGATAACACATGCAGCTCGATACCATTATTAAAGTTAACACATGCAACACGATACCATTATTAAAGTTAACATGCAACTCGATACCATTATTAAAGTTAACACATGCAACTCGATACCATTATTAAAGATAACACATCCAACTCGATACCATTATTAAAGTTAACACATGCATCTCGATACCATTATTAAAGATAACACATGCAACTCAACACATGTAACTCGATACCATTATTAAAGTTAACACATGCAACTCGATACCATTATTAAAGTTAACACATTATTAAAGTTAACACATGCAACTCGATACCATTATTAAAGTTAACACATGCACTTGTCTTTATTGTCTAAACCAGAAAAGATTAGTTTTTTTGTTTGTTTTTTAACGACACCACTAGAGCACATTGGCTGTTGGATGCCAAATATTTGGTCATTGTGTCACATCTTAACATGTTCTTAAAGGAAACCCGCTACAGTTTTACATCAGCAGCAAGAGATTTAATTTTTTGTATGAACCTTCACACAGACAGGACAGTACATACCGCGGTCTTTGACATACCAGTTGTGGGGCACTGGTTGGGACGGAGAAAACCAATCTGAGAAAATCCAAACTATAAATATATTATTATTTACTAGTGTAGTGCACGACTAATCATGAGGTGAGTTATAGGAATGGGTTCTAACCCAATTATACCAATTTGTGCCGCATGTCTGGTACATCAAAGTCAATGGTATGTACCGCAGTGCCTGTTAAAAATTTCATACATAAAAGATCCCTCGGAAGAACTACAAGAACAACTTTTAGTTACCTACCGGTCCAACCGGAGGATAATATCGGCCTTATGTCCGTCCATCTGTTCTTCCGTCTGTCCGTGTATCCGTCCGTCTGTCCGTGTGCCCCATATATAGTCTTCCAGACCTGTTTTCGCATTGCCTCGAGATATTTCAGAGTTGACGTTTTATGTATAGCTTTATCATGTCGGGTTATAGATCAAGTTTTATGTATAGCTTTATCATGTGGGGTTATAGATCAAGTTTTATGTATAGCTTTATCATGTCGGGTTATAGATCAAGTTTGACTTTCATGGAGATTTGCTAATTTTGACAGAGTTACAGCCCTTGGACTTAGGAAATAGGAAAATGTGTTGTTTAGTAGTAGGGGACATACATTGCTCTGGATGTAGTCTCAGAATGGTTTCTCACGTACAGACATAACCGATATCATAGATCTGCCTTGGAACCCTAGATACAACGTGGCGGCATTCTCTCTCTCTCTCTCTCTCTCTCTCTCTCTCTCTCTCTCTCTCTCTCTCTCTCTCTCTCTCTCTCTCTCTCTCTCTCGCTTGTTCGCTTGTTAGTTTTGCACAGATCCTTGTTTTAAGGATTATTATTTGGAATAAGAAATAAATTCGTAAGCTCAGTGATAGTCAAGGAGTTATTTTTAAATACGACAATTGGTTTGTTACCAGCAGTGCAAATGGTTTAGCTGTAATGAGGCTTGGTATTCATACACCGTGTTTTCCTTGTGACAAAAGTGGAGCGCGATCATTTTGGGTAATTTTCAAACAGTTAATTTTGTGTAAAATTGAACAGCAAAACCTTTAATCAAATGAGGGTTTTTGTAAGGTTTGGTGAATAAAGTTTCCATAAATATATGTGTGATATCCGCCAACTCTCGCTTGGGTGTGGTTTGTATGGGTGTGAACATTGTCAAACATGTACCCAAAATCATGCAGTTTGGACACATTATGATGAAAGTAACAAAAACATTTAACTGGAAATATTTAAATTGAGCCCTCTTTATCATTATGACCCTTTTTGTAATTTCCTTGAGACTAAAAATACCTGTATGTTTCTTTATTTTTAATCCATACGTGGGCATTTAGGATGCCAGTGGCTAGCATGCATAAATCTAGGATGCCAGTGGCTAGCATGCATAAATCTAGGTTGCCAGTGGCTAGCATGCATAAATCTAGGATGCCAGTGGCTAGCATGCATAAATCTCAGCTGAAGATTCACAAATAATTGTGGTCTTCTACAATATCAAGGAAGACGTCCTCTTTATCACGTGACGGCGGAAATGAACGACTCCTGTCGTCTGCTTGGTGTCCCCTGACTCGCGCCATCTGCCGAGCTGTAATCGATGTTGTCGTTTCAGACGTGTGCGGCCCACTACCAGCACCACTGTCGTGCCCCTGTCATGGTATGGCGACGGCGGGCAAGAGGGTGAGAGAGACACCTTATCAGGACTTCTCTCGCATCAAGAAGGGCGCGCTCACCAGGAGGGCGGCCAGGGGCTTCACAGCATTCGAGGACCTGTTCACGGACCCCTCCTTCCCGCCCGACTGGTCCTCCCTGACCTACGTCTACAGCGGGGACGACAAGTATGAGAGGACAGTCTTCAGACGGCCGCCGGTAAGTGTTTACGTTTTAAATAATTCATTATAAAGTTATTTTCATGCTTATAGCCGATTGACGTTGAAGTCGCTGTTCCTGGTAGCCTACACATTTCAGCTATCTGCAGGCTCTTGGAAACCTGGTGGGGAGGGGGGGGGGGGCTAGCACAGCTCCCCCTCCACTAGACGATGAACATGTACGTTGTTTTGCCCTACTCTGTATAAATAAAAATTTAAAATATTATGGTTTGTGCCCTCCTTCCCCTCCCCTAGAGGTTGTGTAAGCTACTCCAGATATCGTTCCTATGAGCCTGATCTTGACTGAGTCCAGGGCCCGTGCTTATATAACTTCTAGTCCAGACTCAATATCTAATGACGTCACACGCATGCAATTTGTATGGTGTTGCCATGGCATTAGTGTTTCAGACTCTATTAGAGTCTCAAGTGTATACTCTAAACGTTTTGTAAGCAGTTTTTTGACAGTTGGTTAATCGTCATGCTAGGGTCAGGCTGTCAACAGTCACGACGAATCGTTTATATGCACCATCCCACAGACAGGATAGCACATACCACGGCCATTCGTGGTGCACTGGCTGGAACGTGAAATAGCAATGGGCCTGCTGACTGGGATCGATCCCTAACAGTCCATGCAACAATGATTAATAAATCCAGTGGTGTGTTTCAACAGACAAAACACGTTTTGAGTCATGCGATGGTATATATCGGCTGATTGAGAAACAAGCCTCAATGTCAACTGTTAAAGCTAAATAATGGAAAACGCAGGCAAACATCAGACCTCGACGTGAACAGAAATTGAAGCGAGTGACTAATTGCTCCCCCTAAATTAGATAAAGGGGAGACTTTAAGATATTACAATAGTGATACCCAATAAATCCACACATGAAGGGAGCGAGAATTAATCTCCTTGAGACAATCTAGGGAGTGCTGGGGAGCCCTTAAACGACGAGTTCTCTAACATGAATATTTCGCACAATTTAAACGAAATGTTAACATCAATACACAGTAAACTGGTCGAGTGCAAAATTTAAATGTGCTGCATGCCATAGTTTTTCTGTCATTCATTTTCAACTTTTTTTTTCTTTTCGTTTTTAAATCACCGGATATATTTTAAAGATGCAATCTCGAGTTTATTTGTATTATTTAACAACTAGATGTTACTGGATAGTTTAAATAGGGTATGGTGGCAATGGGCGATTATGCCCCCCCCCCCCCCCCCCCTGCAAATACGACCGTCGTTGTAGATGGCCAGTATTCATTAGCAGAAACTATATACACGGTCAAAGTAGCCTATGTATATAGCCATTTCTATGTCACGTCACAAAGATGGCGGCGTCCAGAGAGGTTGTATTTATGGAATTAATTTCTGTGCGCAATATTTAGCAAGATGTGTCTATGGTAGTCGACTGCAACTAAGCGCAAAAGGTCCTTGCGAAAGTGTGTTTTGTTTAACGACACCACTAGAACACATTGATTTATTAATCATCGTCTCTTGGATTTCAAACATATAGTCATTTTGACACATTTTTAGAAAGGAAACCCGATATATTTTTTTCAATTAGTAGCAACTCCCAAGGATCTTTTTATGCATCATCTCACAGACAGGATAGCACGTACCATGGCCTTTGATATATCAGTCGTGGTGTACTGACTGGAAGGAGAAATAGCCCAGTGGGCCCATGGACAGAGATCGACCCTAGACCGACCGCGCACCTGATGAGCGCTTTACCACTGGTAGCACTAAACCAAATAATTTCCGGCTGGGTCAAAGTTCTAGGTGCACCGAACTTTTGTTAGAGAAATTAACACCATAAGTCCTGTGATTGGTTATAAATGTGTGTGTTGGTTGTAAAAAAAAAAAGAGTTTCATCTGGGCTAAAAATGTATGCAATTTTATTTCATCTAGTACCACTGTGTTAAGTAGCCTTGTGCTTGGAATATGTATTGGGTACCGGTAAAAAAAAGTACTCAAATTGTGTGCGAAACCAGGGACGTTGTAAAAACATCTGGTTATACCGAAAATGAGCCATGAAAGGTACCATTTTCTACAGTTAATACTTTGAGGTAGGGGGTGTAGTACTGATATTTATGGATCATAGTTTGGTTGATATATTGCATATAGTGTTTTTAAACACAAACGTTAACATGGTCGCCTATGGGATTTTATTTGGTATAGTCATACCCACTGGGCTACGTCCCGCTCAAGCTGGCAGTCAATAGTAGCAGGCAGATAAAAGCGATCAGAACGATCGGAAACTGTTAAAAAAGACTTCCGTATTAAATTACAGATTTAGATTTCCTTTACTACCGGAAGTAGAGCTCGACGAACGACCGTTCATAGCGTGCACGAGCTGGTCACTGGGCTCCTGACAACTACATATTAGAACAGAACACGACCAGCTGGGAAATGGAATAGCTTCTTTCAATTAGGTCCCTGGTGTTGTATGCTGGTTTTTAAATGACTGCTAGTTTGTCTCCAACACGTACGAAATTACCGTAAACGGAGCCGATGCCGCCGCCTCTTGTTTATTTGGGTCAAGTGTCGCAGTAATCATATGTATGTGGCAGTCGTCGACGATTCAGATTAATAGGCTGCGATCAACCAAAAGAAGAGACTTCCGTGTCAAAGTAGAAGGAGCACGGTTAAATATTTCCGGAGTAAAAACAGCTGCGGCTCTGATTGGTTGTAAAATGCGACAATGATTATATGATTATTTGGGTAAATACTGTTATCCACTGCTAATAAATAATTAGACTTACTTGTTATGTATTTGTTATGTACAGTTGTTAAGTGCTATACTCAAGTTGGAACCAGTGCATGGTCTCCCAAAAATGGAACTGCGATTTTCAGCAAAATGAGCGTTGCTAATAAAAGCATTAAACAAATCCCTAAATAAATATACGTGACAGCCCTGTCCACATTTTCTTGCAGATAGATTAAAGGTTGGTGCACTGCCTGGGTATGTTGTACCATCCTTATGTTAGCTTTATTAGCAAACGTTAACATTATCTCAAACAGGAATTGATTTAGTACATTGGAACCAATAATAACGGGGTGGTGTGTGTGTGTGTGTGTGTGTGTGTGTGTGTGTGTGTGTGTGTGTGTGTGTGTGTGTGTGTGTGTGTGTCTCAGACATTGTTTGTGTTATTTAACGACACCACTAGAGAACATTTATTTATCATCAGCTATTGACTGAGAGAGAGAGAGAGCCCACTACCCGGCTACTCCTATCGATAAAGAGCAAGAGATCTTTTATGTGCACTTTCCCAAAGGCAGGAAATCATATACCTCTTTCCTCTTATACATTTAATATAACCTATTTAATTTGTGTCCGAGTATTGAACATTAGCGTAATCTATTTATGGGTGATGTAAAAACAAATTCAAGTAACCCATTTCAATTTCGCTTAACCGGACATGACCACGTTAAATGATGTTAAATGACTTTAAATGATGTTAAAGTTTGTTTTATTTAACGACGCCACTAGAGCACATTGATTTTTTATCTTATCATCGGCTATTGGACGTCAAATATATGGTCATTCTGACACTGTTTTTAGAGGAAACCCGCTGTCGCCACATAGGCTACTCTTTTTACGACAGGCAGCAAGGGATCTTTTATTTGCGCTTCCCACAGGCAGGATAGCACAAACCATGGCCTTTGTTGAACCAGTTATGGATCACTGGTCGGTGCAAGTGGTTTACACCTACCCATTGAGCCTTGCGGAGCACTCACTCAGGGTTTGGAGTCGGTATCTCGATTAAAAATCCCATGCCTCGACTGGGATACCTAACAGCCTGTAGACCGATGGCCTGCCACGACGCCACCGAGGCCGGTTTAAATGATGTTAAATGCGAACGAAGAATGGGTTATGCCAAACCGGTCATGCGCGAACGAACTATCGTTCTCGCAATTTTCCACGGTGTCTGTAAGTCGTTTAAAAGCAAACACCGTCCATATAAATCATATTATATGAATAGGCCCTACAGATTTCCACGGTGTCTGTAAGTCGTTAATCAACATATTTTTTTCTTCTTTTATTTTCTGTCATCGTCGTCGTCTCTCTCTCTCTCTCTCTCTCTCTCTCTCTCTCTCTCTCTCTCTCTCTCTCTCTCTGCTTTTAGGCCTACTTGCTTTTTTCTTTGCTTTATTTTTTTCTTGCTTTCTTTTTCGATTTCTTGCTCTTTTTTTCTCTTTTCTTTTCTGCCTTTTTTTTCTTTTTTCTTCTTTCTTTTTGTTTTCATTTTCTTTCTTTTAATTGCGTTGTTTTATTAGTTATTTTTACGCATGCGCCGTGAGTTTATTTCTCGATAGTTGTCGGATTTGATCATCTCCTCAAAATGGCCATTGTGCAGTAAATATAGGAATCGCCGAGTTCTTGTCGAAGATGTTTACTTTTATGCGCTTTGTTACTATAAATACTTATCGGTTGCTAGGCAACATCTGTTGGCGCTGGGCGATATAGCATGGCACAGACGTCTATACCCACAGGTCTAATGGCCGCCAGCGGCTTATTATCACACGCGTATTTGGTACTTTTAGGGTAGTCCATAAAATGGGGGCAGGGGCAGACATTGTAGTAAAGGGGGGTGGGGGTTAGATTGTGGCGAGAAACGTTTTTAGTGGTGGGTGGAGTCATGCTCCCCCGGAAAATATATGGAATAAAAAACCCCGAAATAAACCCCCTGTATTTTCGGCTGAGGGATGACACACACGCACGCACGCACACACGCACGCACGCACACACACACAAGCAATAACCCCGATCAAACACAGGCCGATATGAAAATCAAATCGTGTTCTGGCGACATGACATCTTCCTCAGCTAGAACATGGAAAAACAAGTCATGTATCTGAAACTCACAGTACACGACAATACACCGGACACGGCTGTGTTTCAAACACATTGTATGTACCTGCGACCCTTTTTGTGCTGTGTGACGTGTTCATTGACATTAGCAGCGGAAAGGAGTGGGTGTTGAGCGGCAGTTAGTCTATTTCTGAATCGACGTCTTGCTTTGTAGGCACACATTGCAAACACATCGAAGTTGCATAATAGTAAAAACTTTTTCTTTTTTGTTTTTGTATTAAAATAAAAACATTATACCTTGATCAACAAGTCCATAAAAAATTATATCCAACTATTTTCATTTCATACGAGAACAAAATTGATTTTATTAGAAGAGTTAAAGTTTTCTTTTCTAATAATAAAAAAAATCGTTTTGTTTAACGGCACCGCTACAGTACATTGACTAATTTATTATCGACTATTGGATGTCAAACATTTTGGTAAATCTGATATCTAGCCGATTGTGCGACGCAAGCACTTCAAGCGAGCATTCAACCACCTCATTTTGTTTAACAATACCAGTAGATTACTTATAGTACTATTCTAATACTGAGGGTAAATAATTATCAAATGTTTCACACCCAGTAGCCGATGATATGAGAGAGAGAGAGAGAGAGAGAGAGAGAGAGAGAGAGAGAGAGAGAGAGAGAGAGAGAGAGAGAGAGAGAGAGAGAGAGAGACAGACAGACAGACAGACAGACAGACATATACAGTGACTAAATAGTAACATTTTATCTAGAATACCAAGTGTTATTTCTTTCTCTCAGTGTATATTTATTAAATTTGGTCTAGAATACCAAGTGTTATTTCATTCTCTCGGTGTATATCAGTTAAATTTGGTCTAGAATACCAAGTGTTATTTCTTTCTCTCGGTGTATATCAGTTAAATTTGGTCTAGAATACCAAGTGTTATTTCTTTCTCTCGGTGTATATCAGTTAAATTTGGTCTAGAATACCAAGTGTTATTTCTTTCTCTCAGTATATCAGTTAAATTTGGTCTAGAATACCAAGTGTTATTTCATTCTCTCAGTGTATATCAGTTAAATTTGGTCTAGAATACCAAGTGTTATTTCATTCTCTCAGTATATCAGTTAAATTTGGTCTAGAATACCAAGTGTTATTTCATTCTCTCGGTGTATATCAGTTAAATTTGGTCTAGAATACCAAGTGTTATTTCTTTCTCGCGGTGTATATCAGTTAAATTTGGTCTAGAATACCAAGTGTTATTTCTTTCTCTCAGTATATCAGTTAAATTTGGTCTAGAATACCAAGTGTTATTTCATTCTCTCAGTGTATATCAGTTAAATTTGGTCTAGAATACCAAGTGTTATTTCATTCTCTCAGTATATCAGTTAAATTTGGTCTAGAAAACCAAGTGTTATTTCATTCTCTCGGTGTATATCAGTTAAATTTGGTCTAGAATACCAAGTGTTATTTCATTCTCTCAGTGTATATCAGTTAAATTTGGTCTAGAATACCAAGTGTTATTTCATTCTCTCAGTGTATATCAGTTAAATTTGGTCTAGAATACCAAGTGTTATTTCGTTATCTCAGTGTATATCAGTTAAATTTGGTCTAGAATACCAAGTGTTATTTCGTTATCTCAGTGTATATCAGTTAAATTTGGTCTAGAATACCAAGTGTTATTTCTTGCTCTCTGTGTATATCAGTTAAATTTTGACTGCTAACTTTTGATAAAATTACTTTCTAGTAGAATTGGCATTTCAAACATATCGTTATCTCACCCTCTTCCCCCGTAATCGTGTCTGGAACACTCCTTAATCAGCCATTCGCTAGAAAACGATGACGTCAGATGCCTTATTTTAGCTTGAGGGTACTTGAATCAAATGGCAGTACTTACGTCGCATGCTAGTTTATAACTAATCCGTCACTGGATATCGATAAACAAACGACCACTTCACGATTTCCCTCGATATACTAACAGTAGTTTAAAAGCAACGTTTCCGTAAGGTAGTTAGTTAACTGATATTAAACTGTCTGCGATCATCGTGAAGGTTATCAATATAGACTGGAAGCGGCGCGTGCGTGCTGTTGAACTGCTGCGCCTGATACATCTGCGGCTTGCGTTTTGGGCATATATACCATATACGATTATCTGAATGTGGTTGGCCGCGTGCGTTATGAAGACGTGTCATCCAGTCTAGACGTGGGCATTTAATGTTGCAATTTTGCTTTCAACTGAGGGGTTGGAAACAAAACAGTATGATCGGTCATGAGTCCTAGTCCATACCGTCCCATCCCAGCTCCCAATAATTATGTTGAAAAATTTAGCATCCGCAGTTGATACGATCGATCTGGTTTTTGTATGCTTTACATAATCGCAATAAAAGCATATACATGTAGATGTACACACACACACACACACACACACACACATATATATATATATATATATATATATATATATATATATATATATATATATATATATATATATATACTGACACAATGAAAACGCAAAACAGATATTTTTCAATATTTTGTTGTGATTAATGAAAAATATATTTATTGGACTTAAAATAACATTTTATGAGAGGAAGCCATTGATTGGTACTTTTGTCTGGGTTTTAATCCTGGTTTTGTTCTCATTACACATACAATAGCAGAAACACACAAAATAGTGTGAAATGCGTTCACTACATGCTCAATCATGCTGCATGCAATGCACGTGAGATGCTAGTATGTGGACACATAAAAGTCACATAACGGTGTCATATTCCTCGTCACATTAAGAATGCCACGAGAAGAAGAAAGGGAGCGAGCGTTGGGCATGGTTCAAGGGGGGACTTCGCAAAGCCAAGTTGCTGGGATCTTCAGAGTCCACCCATCAACTATTGGACGACTTGTTGAACGTCAGCAACAGACCGGGAGTGTCCGTGATCGACTTCGACCTGGCCCCGTGCTTATAAACCTTAAAGTCTAGACTTTAATAAAGTCCAGACTTTAACGTCATGGCATCGCCATTCAAATAGCATTACGTTAAAGTCTGGACTTTATTAAAGTCTAGACTTTAAGTTTTATAAGCACGGGCCCTGGTCAACCCCACGCCAAGATCGTCAGATTCGACGACACCACCTCCGTGACCGGTTCAGAACTGCGACGATGGCAGCAAGCAACACGATAGGACGTCATGGAAGGCCTATCCATCCGATGACGTTCATCCGTCTACTCAGAACGGCTGGACAACGTGCTGCGAGACTACAGTTTGCTCTCCAGAATGGTAATCATCCACCAGCCTTTTACCGGAGCATTGTTTTCTCAAATGAGTCCCGTTTCTCTGTCTCCTTTGCCGACGGAAGAGCACGTGTGTACATGATTCCATGAACGGTGAGCTGACGGATTTGTGAGGGAACGTGATCGGTTTGGCGGCGGTTGTCTGATGGTATGGGGGGGGCAATCAACTGTGATTTCAGGAGTGTTCTCATCATTGTCCACGATGCCCTTACACCTCAGCGTTATGTTGACGTTATTCTAAGACCAGTTCTCCAGCCACTTTTGCGCCGTCACCGAAGACCAGGAGGTCCCCTTCTGTTAAAACAAGACAATGCCCTTCCACATACTGCACGGATTACCCAGGCATTCCTGAACTTTTCGATTACGAATGCAACTTGATTACTGATGATAACTAGCCATGTTTCTATGTGAATGTATCTCATGAATACCAGTCATTAATGTCATATCACATTATCCATCAATTCATTGATAGTTTGTCGTTATTTGCAATGAAAAGTTGTTTTTGCGTTTTCATTGTGTGTCAGTATATATATATATATATATATCACATATATACATACATACATACATATTGTATATATATTCGCATAAACGTAGGCATAGTCAACGTTTGTACTGAAACATAAAAACGCAACCCTCAGAGAAGCACGTGCATCATGAAGTTCTGTAACTGTGCATGCCGAACCCTCCGTTGGTGGGGCATAAAAGGCCATATCAGCAGTGATTACAACAGACCGCATAAAGACGCTGTAGGTAACGCAATAATGCCAATATTGACGTCAGCTCAACGCAATAATGCCATTGGGGGATTGCAAGCAGAGGCAACTCAACAAGCTGTGACAAGGCACTTTGGCGTCTCCAGACAGACCATCTCTGCTTTATGGGCACGGTACAACACCACTCAAAGTGTTAATGACAGGCCAAGATCAGGTCGTCCCAGAATAAGCACCGTCGCTCAAGATCGATACATCCGGGTGTGTCATCTTTGAAATCGAACCATAACAGCAACAACCACATCAACACAAATCCCTGGACTACGCAGAATTTCTGACCAGACAGTTCGTAATCGGCTGAAGGAGGCAGGAATGTTCCCTAGAAGACCAGTGCGACGTAACGTTTTGACCCCACGTCACTTAGCTGATCGTCTGCAGTGGTGCCAGGAGAGTGTGAGATGGACACGTCCCAGGTGGAGGACTGTTTTGTTCTCAGATGAGTCTCGTTTTCTCCTGTTACGTGCTGATGGACGCACACGTGTCTTCTCTAATGTCGATGGGAACGTTATGCTCCAAACTGTGTGCAACAACAACTGTCATGACAGTTGGTAGTCTGACTCTCACCTTCCATTCAACAACAAAATCATTAATGACTGCTACCACCATTACCCTTACCATCATTCTCATCAAAATGTGGTGGTGGTGATATCGTACTCATGATGATGATGATGATGATGATGATGATGGTAGTTATTATTATTATTAATATTAATATTAATATTAATATTAATATTATTGTATTATTATTATTATTATTATTATTATTATTGTATTATTATCATTATTATTATTATTATTATTGTATTACTTTTTAAATTATTATTATTATTATTGTTGTTGTTGTTATCGGTATTGTTATCGATATTCGCTGCGTAAAACTGCGTCTGGCTGTTAATAACAGACCGCGATGTTCGTGTAATCCTTCGGAAGGGTATTACTGTCACGTGAGCGTATTACTGTCACGTGAGCGTATTACTGTCACGTGAGGATATTACAGGCACGTTAGGGTATTACTGTCACGTGAGGGTATTACTGCCACGTGAGGGTTTTACTGTCACGTGAGCGTATTACTGCTACCTGTCACGAGAGGGTATTACTGTCACGTGAAGATATTAGTCACGAGAGGGTATTACTGTCACGTGAGGGTGAGGGTATTACTGTCACGAGAGGGTATTACTGTCACGTGAGGGTATTACTGTCACGCAAAGGTATTACTGCCATGCGAGGGTGAGGGTATTACTGTCACGCGAGGGTATTACTGCCACGCGATGGTATTATGTCACGTAAGGTATTACTGTCACGCGAGGATATTACTGTGACGCAATGGTATTACTGCCACCTGAGGGTATTACTGCCACGTGAGGGTATTACTGCCACGCGAGGGTATTACTGCCACGTGAGGGTATTACTTTCATGTAAGCCGCTGTCAATACATATCGTTTGTCGCTGGGTATCACGGAAACTGTGGATTTTCTAATTACTTCGAAACAAAGGGATTAATCGCAGTGGCAGTATCTAAGACTTTCATGTAAGCCGCTGTCAATACATATCGTTGGTCGCCGGGTATCACGGAAACTGTGGATTTTCTAATTACATGGAAACTGTGGATTTTCTAATTACATGGAAACAAAGGGATTAAACGCAGTGGCAGTATCTAAGACTTTCATGTAAGCCAGTAGTTGCGAAGGCTCGCTAAAACAGACCAGCGCCACACACATTTTCTGTTAAACCAAACACTGGCTGTGTATGTCAGGGATTAACTTCTGGCAAACGTTGGCAAATAATCGTGTAGTCTTGGCTCGGGTCCGTGTGTGTGTGTGTGTGTGTGTGTGTGTGTGTGTGTGTGCGTGCGTGTGTGCCTGTGTGTGAGTGTGTGTGAGTGTGGTCTGTGTCTGTGTGTGTGTGTGTGTGTGTGTGTCTATGTGTGTGTCTGTGCGTGTATGTGTATGTGTGTGTCTGTGTGTGTGTGTGTGTGTGTGTGTGTGTGTGTGTGTGTTTGTGTCTGTGTGTGTCTGTGTCTGTGTGTGTGTACCGGCCTCGGTGGCGTCGTGGCAGGCCATCGGTCTACATGCTGGTAGGTACTGGGTTCGGATCCCAGTCGAGGCATGGGATTTTTAATTCAGATACCGACTCCAAACCCTGAGTGAGTGCTCCGCAAGGCTCATTGGGTAGGTGTAAACCACTTGCACCGACCAGTGATCCATAACTGGTTCAACAAAGGCCATGGTTTGTGCTATCCTGCCTGTGGGAAGCGCAAATAAAAGATCCCTTGCTGTCTGTCGTAAAAGAGTAGCCTATGTGCCGACAGCGGGTTTCCTCTCCAAATCTGTGTGGTCCTTAACCATATGTCTGACGCCATATAACCGTAAATAAAATGTGTTGAGTGCGTCGTTAAATAAAACATTTCTTTCTTTATGTGTCTGTGTGTGCGTCTGTGTCCCTGTGTGTGTCTGTGTGTGTGTCTGTGTCTGTGTGTGTCTGTGTCTGTGTATGTGTGTGCGTATGTGTGTGTATGTGTGTGTGTGTATATGTGTGTGTCTGTATGTGTTTGTGTGTGTGTGTGTGTATGTCTGTCTGTGTGTGTGTCTATATGTGTGTGTGTGTCTGTCTGTCTGTCTGTGTATGTGTGTGTGTGTGTGTGTGCGTCTGTGTGTGTGTGTGTGTGTGTTTTGTGTGTGTGTCTGTATATGTGTGTGTGTGTGTGTGTATGTGTGTGTGTTTGTGTGTGTGTGTGCATTTGTGTGTGTGTGTGTGTGTGTGTCTGTCTGTGTGTGTGTCTATAAGTGTGTGTGTATGTCTGTCTCTGTGTGTGTGTGTGTGTGTGTGTGTGTGTGTGTGTGCGTGCGCGCGATGAAGAGGTTGTATTTTGTGTGCATGATTCTATATTAAAGTGTTCTACACCCCCAGAACGTCAAGACTACGTGAGATTGTAACCTCCATGTTTAGTACATTATCTCTCCACATCATTTGTATTATCAAAGTTAATAAACACTAAGAACAGTTCGCTATTTCACGAGGGAACGGTCACAGATAAAGAGTTGTTTAAAAAACGTATCTAACGTGCGAAATTCGGTCTCATTAGGTTTCATTGGTCGGTTTGAAGTTCACGCCTCGGTAGCCAATCAGATGTCTTTAAAACGATCCACCCCCCCCCCCCCCCCCCCGACCCCACCCCCACCCCCTCCCTACCCCCAACACATATCTGATACACATTGTTGCTGTTGGACATGTGCGGATGGGTCCCGGAGCAATTTTCTAAAAAAAATGCCAATGGGTTGCTAATTGAAAAGACAAATGAAATCGTTGAGTGTTGAAAGTGCCATGTGACATTATGTTATTCCGTTTTCTTGCAGGTAAATCAAATATCAAATGTCAAACGTTGTACGTCTGCTGCCTGGGCGTGTTCACACACTGATTGTATAGGTTTTCTTACAAAAGCCCGTCGGTGGGCCCAGTGCACCACGACTGGTATATATATATTTGTCTACCTATATATTTATAGGTCTACCTATATATATATATATATATATATATATATGTCTACCTATATATATTTGTATGTATATATATATATATTTGTCTACCTATATATTTGTATGTCTACCTATATATATATATATTATCTATATATATATATATATATATATATATATATATATATATATATATATATGTATTTGTATATGTTGAGGGAGAGAGAGGGACGAAGAGGGGAGACAGAGTGAGTGAAAGAAAGATATCTAGAGAAAATTAGTGAAAGAGAGAGAGAGAGAGAGAGAGAGAGAGAGGGGGGGGGGGGGGAGAAGTCGACGTAGTAGCCTTACGCCTACCCATTGAATCATTAAATTCGCTCTGGATAGGAGCCGGGATGTGAACCATCTGCCTACCAGCCTCAAGACTGGTGGCTAAATCACGACACCACGGAGGTCGGTGAACATGACAGTAATTGCCTCATTTGGCGCGCATGTTGACGGCGTATTGATCTGCGTGACACACATGTACGGAGATATCACGACCTGCACTATTTTCATCTCGCCGATAAGCGCCAACAGCAGGGAGCGTCATTACGGCGACAGAATAGAGGTTACTAGATAATCCTCGAGATCACCACGGGGCGCGTGGTCAGGAGGCCGAGCGCTTGCCAACAATTCAACTGGTATCAACGTCGTCCATCACATCAAAGTTTGTTTTGTTTAACGACACCATTAGTGCATATTGATTTATTGATCATCAGCCATACACACGCACACAACACAGACAGAGAGACACACACACACACACACTGACACACAGACAGAGAGACACACACACAGACACACAAACAGAGACACACACACACACACACACACACACACAGAGACAGAGACGCACACACACACACAGACACACACACACAGAGACACACACAACACACACACACACAGAGACAGAGAGAGACACACACACATACACACACACAGACACACACATATGATCAACACACACACACACACACACACACACACACACAGACACACACACACACACAGACACAACACACACAGAGACAACATACGCACACAGACACAACACACACACACAACACACACACACACTTTATAAAATACCCACCTTAAAACTCTGGATGGGAGCAGGTACCGAGAGAAGAACCCAGTACCCAGTACCACACACACACACATATACACACACATACAGACACACACACACACACACAGACACACACATACACACACACACACACACACACAGCCAGACAGACACAACACAAACACAACACACACGCACACACAGACACACACACACACACACACACACACACACACACACAGAGAGAGAGACACAACACACACACACACAGACACAGACACAACACAAACACACAACACACACACAAGAGACACACATACAAAAAAAAAGTAAAGTTTGTTTTATTTAACGACGCCACTAGAGCACATTGATTTTTTATCTTATCATTGGCTATTGGACGTCAAACATATGGTCATTCTGACACTATTTTTTAGAGGAAACCCGCTGTCGCCACATAGGCTACTCTTTTACGACAGGCAGCAAGGGATCTTTTATTTGCGCTTCCCACAGGCAGGATAGCACAAACCATGGCCTTTGTTGAACCAGTTATGGATCACTGGTCGGTGCAAATGGTTTACACCTACCCATTGAGCCTTGCGGAACACTCACTCAGGGTTTGGAGTCTGTATCTGGATTAAAAATCCCATGTCTCGACTGGGATCCGAACCCAGTACCTACCAGCCTGTAGACCGATGGTCTAACCACGACACCACCGAGGCCGGTTTGACTGGCATGGCGTCATATCTATCCTCCTGTACACACGAAGAGAGCGCGCCTCGTGACTACATATTGACTGGCATGGCGCCATATCTATCCTCTACACACGAAGATAGCGCGCCGCTGACTACATATTGACTGGCATGGCGTCATATCTATCCTCCTGTACACACGAAGATAGCGCGCCTCTGACTACATACTGACTGGCATGGCGTCATATCTATCCTGTACACACGAAGAGAGCGCGCCTCGTGACTACATATTGACTGGCATGGCGTCATATCTATCCTCTACACACGAAGATAGTGCGCCTCTAACTGCATATTGACTGGCATGGCGTCATATCTATCCTCCTGTACACACGAAGATAGCGCGCCTCTGACTACATATTGACTGGCATGGCGTCATATCTATCCTGTACACACGAAGAGAGCGCGCCTCGTGACTACATATTGACTGGCATGGCGCCATATCTATCCTCTACACACGAAGATAGCGCGCCGCTGACTACATATTGACTGGCATGGCGTCATATCTATCCTCCTGTACACACGAAGATAGCGCGCCTCTGACTACATACTGACTGGCATGGCGTCATATCTATCCTGTACACACGAAGAGAGCGCGCCTCGTGACTACATATTGACTGGCATGGCGTCATATCTATCCTCTACACACGAAGATAGTGCGCCTCTAACTGCATATTGACTGGCATGGCGTCATATCTATCCTCCTGTACACACGAAGATAGCGCGCCTCTGACTACATATTGACTGGCATGGCGTCATATCTATCCTCTACACACGAAGATAGTGCGCCTCTAACTGCATATTGACTGGCATGGCGTCATATCTATCCTCCTGTACACTCGAAGATAGCGCGCCTCTGACTACATATTGACTGGCATGGCGTCATATCTATCCTGTACACACGAAGAGAGCGCGCCTCGTGACTACATATTGACTGGCATGGCGCCATATCTATCCTCTACACACGAAGATAGCGCGCCGCTGACTACATATTGACTGGCATGGCGTCATATCTATCCTCCTGTACACACGAAGATAGCGCGCCTCTGACTACATACTGACTGGCATGGCGTCATATCTATCCTGTACACACGAAGAGAGCGCGCCTCGTGACTACATATTGACTGGCATGGCGTCATATCTATCCTCTACACACGAAGATAGTGCGCCTCTAACTGCATATTGACTGGCATGGCGTCATATCTATCCTCCTGTACACACGAAGATAGCGCGCCTCTGACTACATATTGACTGGCATGGCGTCATATCTATCCTGTACACACGAAGAGAGCGCGCCTCGTGACTACATATTGACTGGCATGGCGCCATATCTATCCTCTACACACGAAGATAGCGCGCCGCTGACTACATATTGACTGGCATGGCGTCATATCTATCCTCCTGTACACACGAAGGTAGCGCGCCTCTGACTACATACTGACTGGCATGGCGTCATATCTATCCTGTACACACGAAGAGAGCGCGCCTCGTGACTACATATTGACTGGCATGGCGTCATATCTATCCTCTACACACGAAGATAGTGCGCCTCTAACTGCATATTGACTGGCATGGCGTCATATCTATCCTCCTGTACACACGAAGATAGCGCGCCTCTGACTACATATTGACTGGCATGGCGTCATATCTATCCTCTACACACGAAGATAGTGCGCCTCTAACTGCATATTGACTGGCATGGCGTCATATCTATCCTCCTGTACACTCGAAGATAGCGCGCCTCTGACTACATATTGACTGGCATGGCGTCATATCTATCCTGTACACACGAAGAGAGCGCGCCTCGTGACTACATATTGACTGGCATGGCGCCATATCTATCCTCTACACACGAAGATAGCGCGCCGCTGACTACATATTGACTGGCATGGCGTCATATCTATCCTCCTGTACACACGAAGATAGCGCGCCTCTGACTACATACTGACTGGCATGGCGTCATATCTATCCTGTACACACGAAGAGAGCGCGCCTCGTGACTACATATTGACTGGCATGGCGTCATATCTATCCTCTACACACGAAGATAGTGCGCCTCTAACTGCATATTGACT
The DNA here is from genome assembly GCF_016097555.1 of Gigantopelta aegis. Lineage (NCBI taxonomy): Eukaryota > Metazoa > Mollusca > Gastropoda > Neomphalida > Peltospiridae > Gigantopelta > Gigantopelta aegis. Next base: position 46,840,557 of record NC_054705.1, on the reverse strand, counting down.
GGCATGGCGTCATATCTGTCCTGTACACACGAAGAGAGCGCGCCTCGTGACTACATATTGACTGGCATAGCGTCATATCTATCCACTACACACGAAGATAGCACGCCTCTATCATATTGACTGGCACTACACACGAAGATAGCACGCCTCTGACTACATATTGACTGGCATGGCGTCATATCTATCCTGTACACACGAAGATAGCGCGCCTCTGACTACATATTGACTGGCATGGCGTCATATCTATCCTGTACACACGAAGAGAGCGCGCCTCGTGACTACATATTGACTGGCATGGCGTCATATCTATCCTCTACACACGAAGATAGCGCGCCTCTGACTACATATTGACTGGCATGGCGTCATATCTATCCACCTGTACACGCGAAGAGACGGAAGAGTGCGCATCTCGTGGGCGTAGGTCGCATGATCGAATCCCACAGATGATTCACTTTCTAATTGCTTTGTCTTCGTCTCAACCTGTGCCACATGAGCTGTCCAGTTTGTGGAAAGACTATGTGTCAAAATTACCAAGTGTTTGATATCAAAACAGCCGATGATTAATTAATCAATTTGCTCTAGTAGTGTCGTTATACATACACAGTTGTTTAGGGGTCCAAATGCCCCGCCCCTTCCCTCTACGGCTTGGTTATGTCTTCCCTATCACTGCCACCCCCACCCCAGAACCCTTGGATTCGGTATCTGGATTTAAAAATCCCATATCTCGACTGGGATCCGAACCCAGTACCTACCAGCCTGTAGACCGATGACCTAACCAGGACGCCACTGAGGCCGGTACACACATACACAGACACACACACACAGATATACACACACACACTCGCACACAACACACACAACACAACACACATACACAGACACACACATGACACACTACACACACACACAACACACACATATACACTCACACACAGCGACACACACATACACATACACACACATACACACAACGCACACACATACATACACAACACATACACACAACACACACAAACACACACACACACAACACACACATATACACACAACACACACACACAACACACAAACACACACACAACACACAGATACTCACACAACACACACACAACACACAACACACACACAAACACAATAACACACACAACACAACACACACACACACACTCACATATACATATACATATACATACACAGTCACAGTCACACACACATACACATACACACATACACACACACACACACACACCTAAAAATTTATGCAGGGGGTGGGGGTGGGGGGGGGGGGTAATCATGCTCCCCTGGAAAGTATACCAAGTTTGTTTTGCGGGAATTGGGGTGGGTTCGACCCCAAACAACCCCCTCCCTGGACACGGGCCTGAATTAACGATATGTCATTTGCTTTACTGAACTACCGGGGCGAAATTTAATACAATACACTCTTTATTGCAACCATTGTATGTGTACACTGGTTAAGGGAACAGATTCCCATTTAATAAAAGAAATAGAAAGCAAACGTATGAACTATTATAACAACAGTAAACAACAGAGATTTAATATACATTCAGCCACACGGGCCGCAGACACGTTCGCCAGACTGGTGTTTGCGCATCACATTAAACCAAACCACCGTATCGGGTACCAGTGGAATAGTTAGCGATTTACCGTTTCGCCACCAGTCGGCACCGTCACGGCGTATGTTAATGAGGGACGCGGCCATGACGGCTCATTTATAGTGCACCTGTCAGCTCTTTATTACTGCTTTTATAGGACTTCATTAACACGGCTTGATTAAATTAATGCTATAAAAACTGGCTCTCGCTTACAAATATAACAGGGCCGGAATTGACATTTTCTTTAGGGTGAGGTGAGAGTGAGAGTCCAGTGGCGGGTTCAGACGTTAGTAATTCATAATAATTTTTTAAAATAATAATAATTAAAAAACAACAACACCATAAATATTTTAAAGGGTTCAGTTTTATAATTACAAATGGCATATATTTCGCTATTTTTTTTTTAAATGATGGGCCGGTGAGATTGTGGCTTTAAGACTATAGTTGTGTTTGTGTTTTACAAATTACAATAGTAAAATATGTTAAATGATGGGGAGGGGTGATTGTGGCTTAATGACTGTAGTTATGATTGTTATTGTGTTTTACAAATTACATTAGTAAAATATGTTAAATGATTGCTAGGTGAGATTTGGTTTTTAAAACTAGTTGTGTTTGTTTGTGATATATATTAAATACATTAAATGATGTTAGCTGAGTTTGTGGCTTTAAGACTAGGTAGGATTGTGTTTTGTACTAATACTGAAATATATAAAAATGATTTGAGGCGAGATTAGGTCTTTAAAACTAAATATATTTTTATTTTAAATTAATAAAGGAATAAAATATTTTATTTAACAACACACTCAACACATTTTATTTACGGTCATTATGGCGTCAGACATATGGTTAAGGACCACACAGATATTGAGAGAGGAAACCCGCTGTCGCCACTTCATGGGCTACTCTTTTCGGTTAGCAGACAGGGTAGTACATATCACGGCCTTTAATATACCAGTCGTGGTACACTGGTTGGAACGAGAAAGATCCCAATGGGCCCACCGACGGGGGTCGATCCAAGACCGACCGCTTTACCACTGGGCTACGTCCCGCCCCTTAACTGAATAGAAGACGATAAACAGTATGGAGGCGACAATGGGTCTTTAACACTGGAATTGGGTTGATTTTTGTGGGGGGTTTTAGAATTTTTCAGTCTGATTTGACGCCAAATTATAAAATGATATATTTTGCAGGAAGTGCAAAACAACCCAGTGTTTATCGGTGTGGGCGGAATCCCCGACGAACCGTTTCCATGGAGACACTGGCGCCAGAGGGCGTGGTTCCAAGCCGCGATCAGCATACTCTCAATGAATGTCCGCTTCCTCGACAAGTTTGTTCCGGGCTATAGGAATCATGAGCAGAATTTCGGCGAGGATTACATAGGTGGGCGTTCGCCATTGGTTGTTTGTCCATTGGTTAAGACGTTATTACATAGGTGGGTGTTTGCCATTGGTTGTTTTGTCCGTGATTGCTTGTCGATTGTTTAAGACGTTATTTGTTACGCCCCTGTTCATCAATTTCAGGAAAAATTTGAAAATTGGCCCATGCCATTTTGCACGTTTTTATTGATTGGTTAATATGAGATGTGTGTTATTATGTTACGCCCATGCTCATTGGTGTATAATGAGACATTTGAGGAAGAAGTTGTAAATTGGCCCATGACCTTTTGGTACGTTTTTATTGATTGGTTAATATGAGATGTGTGTTACTATGTTACGCCCCTGCTCATTGGTGCATAATAAGACATTTGAGGAAGAAATTGTTAATTGGCCCATGACCTTATGGTACGTTTTTATTGATTGGTTAATATGAGATGTGTGTTACTATGTTACGCCCCTGCTCATTGGTGCATAATAAGACATTTGAGGAAGAAATTGTAAATTGGCCCATGACCTTTTGCTACGTTTTTGTTGATTGGTTAATATGAGATGTGTGTTACTATGTTACGCCCCTGCTCATTGGTGCATAATAAGACATTTGAGGAAGAAGTTGTAAATTGGCCCATGACCTTTTGCTACGTTTTTGTTGATTGGTTAATATGAGATGTGTGTTACTATGTTACGCCCCTGCTCATTGGTGCATAATAAGACATTTGAGGAAGAAGTTGTAAATTGGCCCATGACCTTTTGCTAGGTTTTTATTGATTGGTTAATATGAGATGTGTGATACTATGTTACGCCCCTGCTCATTGGTGCATAATAAGACATTTGAGGAAGAAGTTGTAAATTGGCCCATGACCTTTTGGTACGTTTTTATTAATTGGTTAATATGAGATGTGTGTTACTATGTTACGCCCCTGCTCATTGGTGCATAATAAGACATTTGAGAAAGAAGTTGTAAATTGGCCCATGACCTTTTGCTACGTTTTTATTGATTGGTTAAGACGTTTGTTAACTTGTTACGACCTTGCTCATTAGTGCATATGCTATTTCAAGCGTAATTTGAAAATGGGCACGCCAGGATGATTTCGTTTACATCTTTTACATTAATTACAAAAAGGAAACAAGATGAAGGGCCGTACTCAGCAATAGGAGGAGGGTGGGTTAGCGTAACGGGGTTGTTGTCCAGTTCTTTTTGTTTAACTGGAGTAGATTCAATCTTATTATAACCCGTAATACCCCCCCCCCCCACCCCCCCCCCACCCCCCACCCTTCCACCTCCTTAGTTATTTTAAGCTAGGTACTCCCTAGCTCGAGTGTCCTCTAGCGGTATTTTATTGTATGTGCTCATAACGCTAGAGATTACTGTGTGTAATACTTCGGCGATCGTCGACGATCAAATGGTAGCCAGCTACTGTATTTGAAATACGCATTTCCCCCTAAATCTGACGCCACAGACCTTTAGTTCGATCATTCCCGAGTCAAGCGTGCGTGATACGACCACTAAACATTAGCGCGACAGTCGAGTGTGCGTGATACGACCACTAGACATTAACTCGACAGTCGAGCGTGCGTGATACGACCACTAGACATTAGCGCGACAGTCGAGTCACGTGTCAACATTTTGTCCTACGTCAGCACAGCAATAATGGAGTTTCACGTTGGGGCGTCGGGTTTCTTCGTCTAGTGACCGATTATCAACATGTAAGTATAATGTCATGATTCGACTCGGGAATGATCGAACTAAAGGTCCGTAGCGTCAGATTTAGGGGGGAAATGCGTATTTCAGACACCGATCCCTGGAAAGGCGTTGTACCATACCTCTATGGATATAAATGTGTTTTGGAGATATGAGACGACCCCTCAATCAAAACAGTTAAATTTGTTCAAAAATTGCGAAATCTCACGTGATCTCTTATTGGGAAATTCCACACTTGTGATAAGCCGATAAAACCGAGATCGGTAGGAGCCCGTCAAAAGTGTCCCACTTTCGAAATGCTGGCTTTGTTTCTGACCTGGATAAGCCAGCGTAGTGAAACCAATGCGGAGTGCGACGTCATATATGCACCAAACGGATACTGCCGCTTTAAACGTACATGTTGTTAAAGAGAACCAACGCTACACGGAGAAACCCAACGCCCCCTATACGTCACCACTGGAAAGTATAGCGCTGGTTCTTTTTGCAATAGGGCGTCTGGTTTCTCCGTGTAGCGTTGGTTCTGGTTAACAACATATACGTTTAATGTCATGACTGGACTTGAGAATAATCAAACTAAAGCTTTGTGACACCTATTTTGTTACTGGTCAATAATTTGTTTAATTTCAGGGTACTGGGATTTAGATTAAAACAATAATATCGTTTTAGGAAACATTTTCGGGGTTCCTTAAAGAAGGCCAATATCCACATAGTGAACATAATCGATTTTATACAGGTGTGTTGTTCCATCGTCCTACTTCGATTGGGATGAAGTGATTCAGCGTTCTCAATTTAAGTATTGTAATCTACAGTTTTTCTGGCAATATGGTGAGGTATTTTTCTAGAGTAAAGTTTTCTTCAAAAAGTAGGAACGTTTTCCAAAAAACCGAAGTTGCAATGTTATTAGGTCATGCTGTCTTAATTTGATTTATTCAAGAACTTGTATTTTTGTTGGAATCTTTGGAATATCCATATATCTGTCATACCTAGGCTATTAAATAATTGTTGGATCCGAGTATAGCTGTGTCCATTTAGGGCAGTCATGCAACAAATTCACGTAATAAATAGATACTTTTGTTTGTTTGCCAGATACAGTTCTTGTCTAGAAACTAATCATTCTTTGTTGGATAATTATTTTAAGTGGTCTACATCCTAGTTCTCCATATAACATGAATATAGGTGCGCCTTTTTTAACAGAGAGTAAGCGTCTCAGGACATTTGTGTGTATATTTTCGATAATATCCGTGTTTTCGTAGCCCCATATTTCGCATCCATATAGAAAGATAGGCATCCCTAATTAAAAAAAAACCCCAAAACACCCCAAAATAAAATAAAAATAAAAAATAAAAATAGTCGGGATCTGTCATTTTACCAACAATTTTATTGTACCCTTCAAATGGGAAATGTTATAGCAATCATATGCATCGGCAGCGAGGGGGGTGGGGAGGTGGGGGGGGGGGGGGGGGTGGGTGGGTGTTAAGGAGTACTGTTCCAAAACTGAATATTTTGCATTACCTCCACAAAAGTTGATTTAATATAACTGCCATCTCCCCGGTTTTGATATCTTCCCTGAAATCCATTTTGAATGTTTGTTTTGAAGTGTCTTTTCGCCGTTTCAGGAGCCTTCCATTTCAACATCTGGCGATTTGGAGAGTGGGTGGACATTGTCGTTGACGATTACCTCCCCTGGCTGGATGGCGCCCACTTCTTCTGCAAGGCGATAGGAAACCCGCCGGAGTACTGGGCCCCACTGGCAGAGAAAGCTTATGCAAAGTAGGCTATGTCATTCATAAAACAAATGCATATGATATATGTCTGTCTCTCTCTCTCTGGCTCTCTCTCTCTCTCTCTCTGTCTCTCTCTCTCTGTTTCTATCTGCCTGTCTTTCTTTTCTTTTTCTTCTTTTATTTTAAACACCACAAATATTTAACAAGGAGACAAAGACATTTGTTTCTTGGACATTACAAACATGGATGATGATGAGATGAATGGTGAAGCCGCAGTATTTCCATTTCGGTATGGCACTACTTGACAGGTCTGTGCTTCACGCTTGCTATCAGTTGAACTATCTCTGTGTCACCTGAGCCCGGGGTACACGAAACCTGCAGTGCATGCCGGATAATCAACCCCCATGTGGGGTCATACACTCAGGAGACACACCCATAATCGCACCCGTGAAGTAGGTGAAACTCGGTGTATGTGGCCTTACACCCCATTAAGCCTAGCGGTGCACTCACTCTGGGTTGGAATCGGTACTGACATGAAAAAATCATCCTCCATTGCCTCAGGTGGGATATGAACCCGGTACCTACCAACCTCAAGTTCGATGGCATAATCACTTCACCATCGAAGCCGGTTCCTGTCCGTCTTTCTGCCTGCCGCTCATTGCGTTATTTCAGTGCCAGTGCACCACGATAAGTATATCAAAGCAATGGTATGTGCTGTCCAGTCTTTGGGATGGTGTATATAAAAGATCCCTTGCTACTAATGGAAAAAATATAACGGGTTTTCTCTCTAAGACTATGTCGAAATTACCATTAATTAATCATCGACTATTGGATGTCAAACAAGCTAGCATTTCCAGTAGTAGCAAGGGATATTTTTGCGTGTCCTTCACATGCAAAACAACACATACCACAATATTTTACATACCTTAAATTGTCAAACGTATCTTGATCTAACAAAGGCATCTGCCCCCCCCCTCCCCCCCCAAAAAAAAAAATAAAAAAAATAAAAAAAATAATAAATAAATAAAAAATAAGTAAATAATAATATTATTATTAATTTTCAATTCAGAGACTATAATATGGAAGTTCACAAGGGGTAGTCATAATGCTAATATAAATATAATTATTGATTGTGAATGAAGAAATCTGTACTGAGAGGCATAAATAACACAATGGGTATTTCACTGAATAATCTCCTATAGAAATGTCAGATCATATATGTTGAGTATGTGGACAAATGACATATTGGTAACAACTGTAATGAAAGAGGATTTTGTTAAAGTCAGAAAAAAATGGAATGAAATGAGTCTTCAGCAAAAAGCATAACTTGTGTGTTTATTGCAACAACACGGCGTTGCATATGAAACTGTTGTTGTATGTGCATTGCCTGCCCTCGTCTCACTATAAAAGCAACCGGGTTTTTTATATTTATTTTTGCGTGTTTTTTTTAATATGCCACGGTAAGTAATGTTAATAAATTGCTGTTTTATTGGCAAAAACCCCCACCTCAAACAAGTTTGTTTGTTTGTTTTTTTGTTTTTTAATTTAAAACCACATTTTAGTTTTAAAATTCCGAATTTGAACAATATCTTCTTTCAGTTACAGTTGTTACCATACGTCATTTGTCCGCATGCCTAATATAGATGACATAACATTTCTATAAGAAAATATCAGAAAAATACCCATTGCGTTATTTATGCCTCTCAGTATATATTGGCGTCAAGTTGTACCATTGCATCTCGTAATGTCTTCTGGAAGTCGTGACCTCTCCCAAAATTTACGCAACGTTGCAGATATTTTTACAGATTTTAATGTCATCTTTCACTTACTTTTCACGATATTGTTTCCAGAACGCCAGATTTGACATGCTGACCGTGAGCACGTGATAAATAACAACGGCGAGAATAACAGATCGTGGCAAGACAACGTCATAATTTTATCGGAAGTGTGTTTTGTTTATCGACACCACTAGAGCACATTGATTACTTAATCATCGGCTATTGGATGTCAAACATTTGGTAATTGTGACTCGTAGTCATCAAAGGAAACCCGTTACATTTTTTTCTATTAGCAGCAAGGGATCTTTTATATGTACTTTCCCGCAAACAGAAAAGCACATACCACGGCCTTTGATCAGTTGTCGTGCACTGGTTGAGAGAGAGAGAGAGAGAGAGAGAGAGAGAGAGAGAGAGAGAGAGAGAGAGAGAGAGAGAGAGAGAGAGAGAGAGAGAGAGAGAGAGAGAGAGAGAGAGAGAGTTTTACGGGCACGTTCAAAAGAAGCTGTTGTAGCACACGCCTGTCATGGGCACAAGTGTTGGTTCACGCAACTCTTCAGTCCATGACAGAACGATGGGGTGGAGGGGCGGGATCGCCCATACTGACAGGTGCAAGGGGGCCAGGCAGTCGGACCGAGGTGGGTAACGGACGGGGTTGGTGTAAGACCGGGGTGGGTAACGGGCGAGTGTTGGTGTAAGTCCAGGGTGGGTAAAGGGCGGGTGTTGGTGTAAGACGGGTGGGTAACGGGCGAGTGTTTGTGTAAGACCGGGGTGGGTAAAGGGCGGGTGTTGGTGTAAGACCGGGGTGGGTAACGGGCGGGTGTTGGTGTAAGACCGGGGTGGGTAAAGGGCGGGTGTTGGTGTAAGACCGGGGTGGGTAACGGGCGGGTGTTGGTGTAAGACCGGGGTGGGTAAAGGGCGGGTGTTGGTGTAAGACCGGGGTGGGTAACGGGCGGGTGTTGGTGTAAGACCGGGGTGGGTAATGGGCGGGTGTTGGTGTAAGACCGGGGTGGGTAAAGGGCGGGTGTTGGTGTAAGACGGGGTGGGTAAAGGGCGGGTGTTGGTGTAAGACCGGGGTGGGTAACGGGCGGGTGTTGGTGTAAGACCGGGGTGGGTAAAGGGCGGGTGTTGGTGTAAGACCGGGGTGGGTAAAGGGCGGGTGTTGGTGTAAGACCGGGGTGGGTAACGGGCGGGTGTTGGTGTAAGACCGGGGTGGGTAAAGGGCGGGTGTTGGTGTAAGACCGGGGTGGGTAACGGGCGGGTGTTGGTGTAAGACCGGGGTGGGTAAAGGGCGGGTGTTGGTGTAAGACCGGGGTGGGTAACGGGCGGGTGTTGGTGTAAGACCGGGGTGGGTAAAGGGCGGGTGTTGGTGTAAGACCGGGGTGGGTAACGGGCGGGTGTTGGTGTAAGACCGGGGTGGGTAAAGGGCGGGTGCTGGTGTAATACCGGGGTGGGTAACGGGCGGGTGTTGGTGTAAGACCGGGGTGGGTAACGGGCGGGTGTTGGTGTAAGACGGGGTGGGTAACGGGCGGGTGTTGGTGTAAGACCGGGGTGGGTAACGGGCGGGTGTTGGTGTAAGACCGGGGTGGGTAGGGGGCGGGTGTTGGTGTAAGACCGGGGTGGGTAACGGGCGGGTGTTGGTGTAAGACCGGGGTGGGTAAAGGGCGGGTGTTGGTGTAAGACCGGTGTGGGTAAAGGGCGGGTGTTGGTGTAAGACCGGGGTGGGTAAGGGGCGGGTGTTGGTGTAAGACCGGGGTGGGTAAAGGGCGGGTGTTGGTGTAAGACCGGGGTGGGTAACGGGCGGTTGTTGGTGTAAGACCGGGGTGGGTAAGGGGCGGGTGTTGGTGTAAGACCGGGGTGGGTAACGGGCTTGTTCTTGGTGTAAGACAGGGATGGGTAACGGGCGGGTTTTGGTGTAAGTAAGACCGGGGTGGGTAACGGGCGGGTGTTGGTGTAAGACCGGGGTGGGTAAAGGGCGGGTGTTAGTGTAAGACCGGGGTGGGTAACGGGCGGGTGTTGGTGTAAGACCGGGGTGGGTAAGGGGCGGTTGTTGGTGTAAGACAGGGATGGGTAACGGGCGGTTGTTGGTGTAAGACCGGAGTGGGTAAAGGGCGAGTGTTGGTGTAAGACCGGGGTGGGTAACGGGCGGGTGTTGGTGTAAGACCGGGGTGGGTAAAGGGCGGGTGCTGGTGTAATACCGGGGTGGGTAACGGGCGGGTGTTGGTGTAAGACCGGGATGGGTAACGGGCGGGTGTTGGTGTAAGACCGGGGTGGGTAACGGGCGGGTGTTGGTGTAAGACCGGGGTGGGTAAAGGGCGGGTGTTGGTGTAAGACCGGGGTGGGTAAAGGGCGGGTATTGGTGTAAGACCGGGGTGGGTAACGGGCGGGTGTTGGTGTAAGACCGGGGTGGGTAACGGGCGGGTGTTGGTGTAAGACCGGGGTGGGTAAGGGGCGGGTGTTGGTGTAAGACCGGGGTGGGTAAAGGGCGGGTGTTGGTGTAAGACCGGGGTGTGTAACGGGCGGTTGTTGGTGTAAGACCGGGGTGGGTAAGGGGCGGGTGTTGGTGTAAGACCGGGGTGGGTAACGGGCTTGTTGTTGGTGTAAGACAGGGATGGGTAACGGGCGGGTGTTGGTGTAAGTAAGACCGGGGTGGGTAACGGGCGGGTGTTGGTGTAAGACCGGGGTGGGTAAAGGGCGGTTGTTGGTGTAAGACCGGGGTGGGTAACGGGCGGGTGTTGGTGTAAGACCGGGGTGGGTAAAGGGCGGGTGTTAGTGTAAGACCGGGGTGGGTAACGGGCGGGTGTTGGTGTAAGACCGGGGTGGGTAACGGGCGGGTGTTGGTGTAAGAACGGGGTGGGTAACGGGCGGGTGCTGGTGTAAGACCGGGGTGGGTAACGGGCCAGTGTTGGTGTAAGACCGGGGTGGGTAATGGGCGGGTGTTGGTGTAAGACGGGTGGGTAAAGGGCGGGTGTTGGTGTAAGACCGGGGTGGGTAAAGGGCGGGTGTTGGTGTAAGACCGGGGTGGGTAAAGGGCAGGTGTTGGTGTAAGACCGGGGTGGGTAAAGGGCGGGTGTTGGTGTAAGACCGGGGTGGGTAAAGGGCGGTTGTTGGTGTAAGACCGGGGTGGGTAACGGGCGGGTGTTGGTGTAAGACCGGGGTGGGTAAGGGGCGGTTGTTGGTGTAAGACCGGGGTGGGTAACGGGCGGGTGTTGGTGTAAGACCGGGGTGGGTAACGGGCGGGTGTTGGTGTAAGACCGGGGTGGGTAAAGGGCGGGTGTTGGTGTAAGACCGGGGTGGGTAAAGGGCGGGGTTGGTGTAAGACCGGGGTGGGTAACGGGCGGGTGTTGGTGTAAGACCGGGGTGGGTAAAGGGCGGGTGTTGGTGTAAGACGGGTGGGTAACGGGCGAGTGTTGGTGTAAGACCGGGGTGGGTAAAGGGCGGGTGTTGGTGTAAGACCGGGGTGGGTAAAGGGCGGGTGTTGGTGTAAGACCGGGGTGGGTAAAGGGCGGGTGTTGGTGTAAGACCGGGGTGGGTAACGGGCGGGTGTTGGTGTAAGACCGGGGTGGGTAAAGGGCGGGTGTTGGTGTAAGACCGGGGTGGGTAACGGGTGGGTGTTGGTGTAAGACCGGGGTGGGTAACGGGCGGGTGTTGGTGTAAGACCGGGGTGGGTAACGGGCGGGTGTTGGGGATGGGTAACGGGCGGGTGTTGGTGTAAGTAAGAGACCGGGGTGGGTAACGGGCGGGTGTTGGTGTAAGACCGGGGTGGGTAAAGGGCGGGTGTTGGTGTAAGACCGGGGTGGGTAACGGGCGGGTGTTGGTGTAAGACCGGGGTGGGTAAGGGGCGGTTGTTGGTGTAAGACCGGGGTGGGTAACGGGCGGGTGTTGGTGTAAGACCGGGGTGGGTAAAGGGCGGGTGTTGGTGTAAGACCGGGGTGGGGGGTGGGTAACGGGCGGGTGTTGGTGTAAGACCGGGGTGGGTAAAGGGCGGGTGTTGGTGTAAGACCGGGGTGGGTAACGGGCGGGTGTTGGTGTAAGACCGGGGTGGGTAACGGGCGGGTGTTGGTGTAAGACCGGGGTGGGTAACGGGCGGGTGTTGGTGTAAGACCGGGGTGGGTAAAGGGCGGGTGTTGGTGTAAGACCGGGGTGGGTAAAGGGCGGGTGTTGGTGTAAGACCGGGGTGGGTAACGGGCGGGTGTTGGTGTAAGACCGGGGTGGGTAACGGGCGGGTGTTGGTGTAAGACCGGGGTGGGTAAGGGGCGGGTGTTGGTGTAAGACCGGGGTGGGTAAAGGGCGGGTGTTGGTGTAAGACCGGGGTGGGTAACGGGCGGTTGTTGGTGTAAGACCGGGGTGGGTAAAGGGCGGGTGTTGGTGTAAGACCGGGGTGGGTAACGGGCGGTTGTTGGTGTAAGACCGGGGTGGGTAACGGGCGGGTGTTGGTGTAAGTAAGACCGGGGTGGGTAACGGGCGGGTGTTGGTGTAAGACCGGGGTGGGTAAAGGGCGGGTTGTTGGTGTAAGACCGGGGTGGGTAACGGGCGGGTGTTGGTGTAAGACCGGGGTGGGTAAAGGGCGGGTGTTGGTGTAAGACCGGGGTGGGTAACGGGCGGGTGTTGGTGTAAGACCGGGGTGGGTAAAGGGCGGGTGTTGGTGTAAGACCGGGGTGGGTAACGGGCGGGTGTTGGTGTAAGACCGGGGTGGGTAAAGGGCGGGTGTTGGTGTAAGACCGGGGTGGGTAACGGGCGGGTGTTGGTGTAAGACCGGGGTGGGTAACGGGCGGGTGTTGGTGTAAGACCGGGGTGGGTAAGGGGCGGGTGTTGGTGTAAGACCGGGGTGGGTAACGGGCGGGTGTTGGTGTAAGACCGGGGTGGGTAACGGGCGGGTGTTGGTGTAAGACCGGGGTGGGTAAAGGGCGGGTGTTGGTGTAAGACCGGGGTGGGTAAAGGGCGGGTGTTGGTGTAAGACCGGGGTGGGTAACGGGCGGGTGTTGGTGTAAGACCGGGGTGGGTAACGGGCGGGTGTTGGTGTAAGACCGGGGTGGGTAACGGGCGGGTGTTGGTGTAAGACCGGGGTGGGTAACGGGCGGGTGTTGGTGTAAGACCGGGGTGGGTAACGGGCGGGTGTTGGTGTAAGACCGGGGTGGGTAACGGGCGGGTGTTGGTGTAAGACCGGGGTGGGTAACGGGCGGGTGTTGGTGTGTAAGGGCGGGGTGGGTAAACGGGGCGGGTGTTGGTGTAAGACCGGGGTGGGTAACGGGCGGGTGTTGGTGTAAGACCGGGGTGGGTAAAGGGCGGGTGTTGGTGTAAGACCGGGGTGGGTAACGGGCGGGTGTTGGTGTAAGACCGGGGTGGGTAAAGGGCGGGTGTTGGTGTAAGACCGGGGTGGGTAACGGGCGGGTGTTGGTGTAAGACCGGGGTGGGTAACGGGCGGGTGTTGGTGTAAGACCGGGGTGGGTAACGGGCGGGTGTTGGTGTAAGACCGGGGTGGGTAACGGGCGGGTGTTGGTGTAAGACCGGGGTGGGTAACGGGCGGGTGTTGGTGTAAGACCGGGGTGGGTAAAGGGCGGGTGTTGGTGTAAGACCGGGGTGGGTAACGGGCGGGTGTTGGTGTAAGACCGGGGTGGGTAACGGGCGGGTGTTGGTGTAAGACCGGGGTGGGTAACGGGCGGGTGTTGGTGTAAGACCGGGGTGGGTAACGGGCGGGTGTTGGTGTAAGACCGGGGTGGGTAACGGGCGGGTGTTGGTGTAAGACCGGGGTGGGTAACGGGCGGGTGTTGGTGTAAGACCGGGGTGGGTAAAGGGCGGGTGTTGGTGTAAGACCGGGGTGGGTAACGGGCGGGTGTTGGTGTAAGACCGGGGTGGGTAACGGGCGGGTGTTGGTGTAAGACCGGGGTGGGTAACGGGCGGGTGTTGGTGTAAGACCGGGGTGGGTAACGGGCGGGTGTTGGGGCGGGTGTTGGTGTAAGACCGGGGTGGGTAACGGGCGGGTGTTGGTGTAAGACCGGGGTGGGTAACGGGCGGGTGTTGGTGTAAGACCGGGGTGGGTAACGGGTGTGTTGGTGTAAGACCGGGGTGGGTAACGGGCGGGTGTTGGTGTAAGACCGGGGTGGGTAACGGGCGGGTGTTGGTGTAAGACCGGGGTGGGTAACGGGCGGGTGTTGGTGTAAGACCGGGGTGGGTAACGGGCGGGTGTTGGTGTAAGACCGGGGTGGGTAACGGGCGGGTGTTGGTGTAAGACCGGGGTGGGTAACGGGCGGGTGTTGGTGTAAGACCGGGGTGGGTAAAGGGCGGGTGTTGGTGTAAGACCGGGGTGGGTAAAGGGCGGGTGTTGGTGTAAGACCGGGGTGGGTAAAGGGCGGGTGTTGGTGTAAGACCGGGGTGGGTAAAGACGGGTGGGTGTAAGACCGGGGTGGGTAAGGGCGGGTGTTGGTGTAAGACCGGGGTGGGTAACGGGCGGGTGTTGGTGTAAGACCGGGGTGGGTAAAGGGCGGGTGTTGGTGTAAGACCGGGGTGGGTAACGGGCGGGTGTTGGTGTAAGACCGGGGTGGGTAACGGGCGGGTGTTGGTGTAAGACCGGGGTGGGTAACGGGCGGGTGTTGGTGTAAGACCGGGGTGGGTAAAGGGCGGGTGTTGGTGTAAGACCGGGGTGGGTAACGGGCGGGTGTTGGTGTAAGACCGGGGTGGGTAACGGGCGGGTGTTGGTGTAAGACCGGGGTGGGTAACGGGCGGGTGTTGGTGTAAGACCGGGGTGGGTAACGGGCGGGTGTTGGTGTAAGACCGGGGTGGGTAACGGGCGGGTGTTGGTGTAAGACCGGGGTGGGTAACGGGCGGGTGTTGGGGCGGGTGTTGGTGTAAGACCGGGGTGGGTAAAGGGCGGGTGTTGGTGTAAGACCGGGGTGGGTAACGGGGGTGTTGGTGTAAGACCGGGGTGGGTAAAGGGGGGTGTTGGTGTAAGACCGGGGTGGGTAACGGGCGGGTGTTGGTGTAAGACCGGGGTGGGTAAACGGGCGGGTGTTGGTGTAAGACCGGGGTGGGTAAAGGGCGGGTGTTGGTGTAAGACCGGGGTGGGTAAAGGGGCGGGTTGTTGGTGTAAGACCGGGGTGGGTAAAGGGCGGGTGTTGGTGTAAGACCGGGGTGGGTAACGGGCGGGTGTTGGTGTAAGACCGGGGTGGGTAAAGGGCGGGTGTTGGTGTAAGACCGGGGTGGGTAACGGGCGGTTGTTGGTGTAAGACCGGGGTGGGTAAAGGGCGGGTGTTGGTGTAAGACCGGGGTGGGTAACGGGCGGGTGTTGGTGTAAGACCGGGGTGGGTAAAGGGCGGGTGTTGGTGTAAGACCGGGGTGGGTAACGGGCGGGTGTTGGTGTAAGACCGGGGTGGGTAACGGGCGGGTGTTGGTGTAAGACCGGGGTGGGTAACGGGCGGGTGTTGGTGTAAGACCGGGGTGGGTAACGGGCGGGTGTTGGTGTAAGACCGGGGTGGGTAACGGGGCGGGTGTTGGTGTAAGACCGGGGTGGGTAACGGGCGGGTGTTGGTGTAAGACCGGGGTGGGTAAAGGGCGGGTGTTGGTGTAAGACCGGGGTGGGTAAAGGGCGGGTGTTGTGTGGTGTAAGACCGGGTGTTGGGTAAGACCGGGGTGGGGGTGTTGGTGTAAGACCGGGGTGGGTAAACCGGGGCGGGTGTTGGTGTAAGACCGGGGTGGGTAACGGGCGGGTGTTGGTGTAAGACCGGGGTGGGTAACGGGCGGGTGTTGGTGTAAGACCGGGGTGGGTAAAGGGCGGGGTGTTGGTGTAAGACCGGGGTGGGTAACGGGCGGGTGTTGGTGTAAGACCGGGGTGGGTAACGGGCGGGTGTTGGTGTAAGACCGGGGTGGGTAACGGGCGGGTGTTGGTGTAAGACCGGGGTGGGTAAGACCGGGGCGGGTGTTGGTGTAAGACCGGGGTGGGTAACGGGCGGGTGTTGGTGTAAGACCGGGGTGGGTAAAGGGCGGGTGTTGGTGTAAGACCGGGGTGGGTAACGGGCGGGTGTTGGTGTAAGACCGGGGTGGGTAAGGGGGGTGTTGGTGTAAGACCGGGGTGGGCGGGCGGGTGTTGGTGTAAGACCGGGGTGGGTAACGGGCGGGTGTTGGTGTAAGACCGGGGTGGGTAACGGGCGGGTGTTGGTGTAAGACCGGGGTGGGTAACGGGCGGGTGTTGGTGTAAGACCGGGGTGGGTAAACCGGGGTGGGCGGGTGTTGGTGTAAGACCGGGGTGGGTAAAGGGCGGGTGTTGGTGTAAGACCGGGGTGGGTAAGGGCGGGTGTTGGTGTAAGACCGGGGTGGGTAAAGGGCGGGTGTTGGTGTAAGACCGGGGTGGGTAACGGGCGGGTGTTGGTGTAAGACCGGGGTGGGTAACGGGCGGGTGTTGGTGTAAGACCGGGGTGGGTAACGGGCGGGTGTTGGTGTAAGACCGGGGTGGGTAACGGGCGGGGTGTTGGTGTGTTGGTGTAAGACGGGGTGGGTAACGGGCGGGTGTTGGGTGTAAGACCGGGGTGGGTAACGGGCGGGTGTTGGTGTAAGACCGGGGTGGGTAAAGGGCGGTTGTTGGTGTAAGACCGGGGTGGGTAACGGGCGGGTGTTGGTGTAAGACCGGGGTGGGTAAAGGGCGGGTGTTGGTGTAAGACCGGGGTGGGTAACGGGCGGGTGTTGGTGTAAGACCGGGGTGGGTAACGGGCGGGTGTTGGTGTAAGACCGGGGTGGGTAACGGGCGGGTGTTGGTGTAAGACCGGGGTGGGTAACGGGCGGGTGTTGGTGTAAGACCGGGGTGGGTAAAGGGCGGGTGTTGGTGTAAGACCGGGGTGGGTAAAGGGCGGGTGTTGGTGTAAGACCGGGGTGGGTAAAGGGCGGGTGTTGGTGTAAGACCGGGGTGGGTAACGGGCGGGTGTTGGTGTAAGACCGGGGTGGGTAACGGGCGGGTGTTGGTGTAAGACCGGGGTGGGTAAAGGGCGGGTGTTGGTGTAAGACCGGGGTGGGTAACGGGCGGGTGTTGGTGTAAGACCGGGGTGGGTAACGGGCGGGGTGGGTAACGGGCGGGGTTGGTGTAAGACCGGGGTGGGTAAAGGGCGGTTGTTGGTGTAAGACCGGGGTGGGTAACGGGCGGGTGTTGGGGCGGGGTGGGTAACGGGCGGGTGTTGGTTGGTGTAAGACCGGGGTGGGTAAACGGGCGGGTGTTTGGTGTAAGACCGGGGTGGGTAAAGGGCGGGTGTTGGTGTAAGACCGGGGTGGGTAAACGGGCGGGTGTTGGTGTAAGACCGGGGTGGGTAACGGGCGGGTGTTGGTGTAAGACCGGGGTGGGTAACGGGCGGGTGTTGGTGTAAGACCGGGGTGGGTAACGGGCGGGTGTGGTGTAAGACCGGGGTGGGTAAGACCGGGTGTGGGTAAGACCGGGGTGGGTAAAGGGCGGGTGTTGGTGTAAGACCGGGGTGGGTAACGGGCGGGTGTTGGTGTAAGACCGGGGTGGGTAAAGGGCGGGTGTTGGTGTAAGACCGGGGTGGGTAAAGGGCGGGTGTTGGTGTAAGACCGGGGTGGGTAACGGGCGGGTGTTGGTGTAAGACCGGGGTGGGTAACGGGCGGGTGTTGGTGTAAGACCGGGGTGGGTAAAGGGCGGGTGTTGGTGTAAGACCGGGGTGGGTAACGGGCGGGTGTGTGTAAGACCGGGTGTAAGACCGGGTGGTGGGTAACGGGCGGGCGGGTGTTGGTGTAAGACCGGGGTGGGTAACGGGTGGGGGTGTTGGTGTAAGACCGGGGTGGGTAACGGGGTGGGCGGGCGGGGTGTTGGTGTAAGACCGGGGTGGGTAACGGGCGGGTGTCGGTGTAAGACCGGGGTGGGTAACGGGCGGGTGTTGGTGTAAGACCGGGGTGGGTAAAGGGCGGGTGTTGGTGTAAGACCGGGGTGGGTAAGGGGCGGGTGTTGGTGTAAGACCGGGGTGGGTAAGGGGCGGGTGTTGGTGTAAGACCGGGGTGGGTAAGGGGCGGGTGTTGGTGTAAGACCGGGGTGGGTAAGGGGCGGGTGTTGGTGTAAGACCGGGGTGGGTAAGGGGCGGGTGTTGGTGTAAGACCGGGGTGGGTAAAGGGCGGGTGTTGGTGTAAGACCGGGGTGGGTAAAGGGCGGGTGTTGGTGTGTTGGTGTAAGACCGGGGTGGGTAAAGGGCGGGTGTTGGTGTAAGACCGGGGTGGGTAAAGGGCGGGTGTTGGTGTAAGACCGGGGTGGGTAAACGTCCTCTATCGTAGGTGTAAGAAGGGCGGGTGTTGGTGTAAGACCGGGGTGGGTAACGGGCGGGTGTATGGTGTAAGACCGGGGTGGGTACCAGTGCAGCATTCGACGTCGACGAGTGTCAGAAAGTAAAAGTTTTTCTTTCTTCTCCTTCTCCTCAATTTACCGCGTTCTTTCCTCTGTAAGCCTATACATGTAATGTAAATAGCAATTAAAATAGGATTAAGTAAAACAAAATAATTAAAATGTCTTATAATACCTTGAAACTATAAAAACCGAATTCCTTGATCTAATCGTCCATCCTTTTCATTTGAATTTATTTTCGTGCTTGTGTCCATATTAAGGTTCAAGCACGTTGTCCTGGGCACACACATACACCTCAGCTATCTGGGTTGTCTGTCCAGGATGTGTAAATTAAATCTAATAGCTGAGGCGCTTTCAACCATGAAATATTCAAATTACTTTATAAATATTATATGCGATAAATATTCCCTGGATATCAATCGGAGAGTGTACAAAAAAAATAGTAGTTCATTAAGATTAACCTCGAATGCAAGTGCAAGCATAAGCCAAGGTTAATCGGCCTAAAGCATTACGTCTGTAGCGAGCTCGGAACGGAATTGCGGTCAAAATAACGACTAGCATCACGTTTCCCCACCCTACTGGTGTATTGTCATCTATTTCGAGCTCATGGAGACCAAGAAATACTTTGAAACGATCTTCACTTTGAATTAAAGGAAAAAATCCGAATGTGTGGGTTTTTTTTTTTAAACGCGCGGTTATTGTTATCTGCCCTTATTTGAGGGAAATAAAACTCGGAACAGTCTTGTATGTGGAAAGGATCGGCGAAGTCATTTCACGTTCCATAATAAATACAAAAAACCCCATAAAACTAAAAATGAATTAAAGTTAATAAAATAACTTAAAAGTAAAAATAAATTAAAGTTAATAAAATAAAATAAAATAAAGTTAATAAAATAAAATAACATTTATTAATTAAGTAACAGAAGTGAAATAAAAATAATATAATTTAATTGCATAGTTTTTTTTTTTTAAATGTCTATAATTTTTTTTTTTATAAATAATGAATATATATATAAATGAAATAAAACCAACACATTTTTCTCATTTGCCAGTAATTAAAATGTTACTGCTATGTCTTGCTTGTTCATTTAGTGTTCCATTTAACAACAAAATAATACTTTAAAATAAAAGTTAATTACTTTCTCTACAAGTAACTAAAATATAAGTACTAAGTTTTAAAATGTTACTTGCCTGAGAAAAAGACATTTGAGATTCGCATGACCCTCTTCCCCTATCTCGTCCCCCTCTACCTACACCCCCACCCTCTTAGGTACGTTCCTATTCAATAACGTTCCATATCAAGTGTTACCAAAATACCAAAGATCTCTACTCTATTAGGTGAACTTTATCGAGAGAAAGAGAGAGAGAGAGAGAGAGAGAGAGAGAGAGAGAGAGAGAGAGAGAGAGAGAGAGAGAGAGAGAGAGAGAGAGAGAGAGAGAGAGAGAGAGAGAGAGAAAGAATGCAATCGTCTAAAGAAAACAGATTCTTTTTTTTATTACGTATAATTAACCGATTTTTGTTACAATGGTTAGAAAAATAAATATTAACATTGTTGTTGAGTTGTGCGTTTTGCTTTTTACGAACATTTGAATCGTAGCAATTGTAAAGTGAGAAAATCTATAACTGCAGTTCTTTTGGCACCGTGATATTACCGTAACTAGGCACTTTCAGTCTAGCTCTTATCATCCATATTACCCGTAAATAATTTGACATTAAAAGTAAAAAGCCTACGTCTCTACTTTCAGAAATGCTATAACCTATAGTCAGTGCCGGATTTATAAGGGGGCTAAGGGGGCAATTGCCCCGGGCCCCCCTGCCAGAGCCCCCCCCCCCCCCCCCCCCCCCCGTCTGAGGAATCCATTATAAAAATAATTAATAATTATAAAATCAGTTCATTTAAAAAAAAAAAAATTGTCATGTAATTTCATTTCTATGTTGAGTGGCCCCCTAACCTGCAAGGTCTAATTTCGACCCTGCCTATAGTCTTGTAACGGTCAACTAAAGGTTTGTCAAATTATTAGTAAACGGTGTGCGGTTATACAGACCTATTGCACACTTCTATCAATGGGAAAACAACGTAAACGTGCACACATGATGTTATAGGATGGAGAAGAAAGAAAACAACTCTAAACAAAAAGAGCCGAATTTTCGAATCCTTTTTGTTTTTACGCAGGTGTTTAAGTATTGTAAATGTGTGTAGTTACACGTAAGTAAGGCATAGACAGGTGTTTAAGTATTGTAAATGTGTAGTTACACGTGAGTAAGGCATAGAGAGGTGTTTAAGTATTATAAATGTATGTAGTTACACGTGAGTAAGGCAAAGAGAGGTGTTTAAGTATTATAAATGTATGTAGTTACACGTGAGTAAGGCATACACAGGTGTTTAAGTATTGTAAATGTGTGTAGTTACACGTGAGTAAGGCATAGATAGGTGTTTAAGTATTGTAAATGTATATAGTTACACGTGAGTGAGGCATAGACAGGTGTTTAAGTATTGTAAATGGATGTAGTTACACGTGAGTGAGGCATAAACAGGTGTTTAAGTATTGTAAATGGATGTAGTTACACGTGAGTAAGGCATACACAGGTGTTTACGTATTGTAAATGTGTGTAGTTACACGTGAGTAAGGCATAGACAGGTGTTTAAGTATTATAAATGTATGTAGTTACACGTGAGTAAGGCATACACAGGTGTTTACGTATTGTAAATGTGTGTAGTTACACGTGAGTAAGGCATAGACAGGTGTTTAAGTATTATAAATGTATGTAGTTACACGTGAGTAAGGCATAGACAGGTGTGTAAGTATTATAAATGAATGTAGTTACACGTGA
The DNA here is from genome assembly GCF_016097555.1 of Gigantopelta aegis. NCBI lineage: Eukaryota > Metazoa > Mollusca > Gastropoda > Neomphalida > Peltospiridae > Gigantopelta > Gigantopelta aegis. Next base: position 46,819,213 of record NC_054705.1, on the reverse strand, counting down.
GTAAGGCATAGACAGGTGTTTAAGTATTGTAAATGTGAATAAGGCATAGACAGGTGTTTAAGTATTGTGAATGTATGTATTTACACGTGAATAAGGCATAGACAGGTGTTTGAGTATTGTGAATATATGTAGTTACACGTGAATAAGGCATAGACGGGTGTTTGAGTATTGTGAATGTGTTTAGTTACACGTGAGTAAGGCATATACAGCTGTTTAAGTATTGTGAATGTGTGTAGTTACACGTGAGTAAGGCATACACAGCTGTTTAAGTATTGTAAATGTGTGTAGTTACACGTGAGTAAGGCATAAACAAGATTTGGAATTCGGCTCTACAAGATATATCAGAGATTGAAAAATGTTACACGTGAGTAAGGCATAGACAGGCGTTTAAGTATTGTAAATGGACGTAGTTAAACGTAAGGCATAGACAAGTGTTTAAGTATTGTAAATGGATGTAATTACACGTGAGTAAGGCATAGACAGGTGTTTAATTATTGTAAATGGATGTAGTTACACGTGAGTAAGGCATAGACAGGTGTTTACGTATTGTAAATGTATGTAGTTATACGTGAGTAAGACATAGACAGGTGTTTACGTATTGTAAATGTGTGTAGTTACACGTGAGTAAGGCATAGACAGGTGTTTACGTATTGTAAATGTGTGTAGTTACACGTGAGTAAGGCATAGACAGGTGTTTAAGTATTGGAAATGTGTGTAGTTACACGTGAGTAAGGCATAAACAAGATTTGCAATTCGGCTCTACAAGATATATCAGAGATTGAAAAATGTACTTCCTCCTTTAATTACAGAAACCTATTTGAGCCAAATATGGATGTATTCTAACCAAATATCGAACACACTCTCACTCATTAAATGTTGAAACCGGGAGATATTCTCGCCTGGATAGAAGAGATCGCATATGTTCATTATGTAATATAACAGAGCTAGAGGGTGAATTCCACTTCATACTCGTTTGTCCATTGTTTATTGAATTGCGTGTGAAATACATTAAGAAATATTATTACATTAACCCGTCAGTTTTCAAACTTATCCAATTATTACGCAATCCTAGCGTCAAAGTTATTAACAACATCTGTAAATTTCTTAATGCTGCTACAACTAAGCGTATAACTTTACTGTAACTATACTCTACTGTGTCCCCCACTAGAATCAATCGTCCTATACATATATCTCTACATGTATGTACAAAACGTATTTACTGTAACTATACTCTACTGTGTCCCCCACTAGAATCATTCGTCCTATACATCTATCTCTATATGTCCCAAAACTGTATTTACGAATCTATCTGTGTCCCCCCTAGAATCAATCGTCCTATACATATATCTCTATATGTATGTACAAAACGTATTTACCGTAACTATACTCTACTGTGTCCCCCACTAGAATCAATCGTCCTATACATATATCTCTATATGTATGTACAAAACGTATTTACTGTAACTATACTCTACTGTGTCCCCCACTAGAATCAATCGTCCTATACATATATCTCTAGACTGTATGTACAAAATATGTAACTTACTCACTGTCCCCCACTAGAATCAAACGTTCTATACTATATAATCTCTACATGTATGTACAAAATCGTATTACCGACGTAACTATACTTACTGTGTCCCCCACTAGAATCAATCGTCCTATACATATATCTCTATATGTATGTACAAAACGTATTTACTGTAACTATACTCTACTGTGTCCCCCACTAGAATCAATCGTTCTATACATATATCTCTACATGTATGTACAAAACGTATTTACCGTAACTATACTCTACTGTGTCCCCCACTAGAATCAATCGTCCTATACATATATCTCTATATGTATGTACAAAACGTATATACTGTAACTATACTCCACTGTGTCCCCCACTAGAATCAATCGTCCTACACATATATCTCTACATGTATGTACAAAAAGTATTTACTTAACTATACTCTACTGTGTCCCCCACTAGAATCAATCGTTCTATACATATATCTCTACATGTATGTACAAAACGTATTTACCGTAACTATACTCTACTGTGTCCCCCACTAGAATCAATCGTCCTATACATATATCTCTACATGTATGTACAAAACGTATTTACTGTAACTATACTCTACTGTGTCCCCCACTAGAATCAATCGTCCTATACATATATCTCTATATGTATGTACAAAACGTATTTACCGTAACTATACTCTACTGTGTCCCCCACTAGAATCAATCGTCCTATACATATATCTCTATATGTATGTACAAAACGTATTTACCGTAACTATACTCTACTGTGTCCCCCACTAGAATCAATCGTCCTATACATATATCTCTATATGTATGTGCAAAACGTATTTACTGTAACTATACTCTACTGTGTCCCCCACTAGAATCAATCGTCCTATACATATATCTCTATATGTATGTACAAAAAGTATTTACTATTATGTCTTATAATTGTAGTACTGTATTGTAGTTACAGTTATTGTTATAATATTTACCATCTTGCCAAACTCTTGTTTCTCTTTCTGATTGAAATGTGTATTATTTTGTTCTTATGTGCCGTAAGGCATACGGAAAATAAATGAATTGAACTGAATCTTTTCGTTCCTTTTAGGAAATGGGCGTTGATGTGGAAGAACGACGTCATCTTCACATTGTCACGGCAACGACAAAGGTACAATGTCAGACTGACCTGCACCAAATCATTTTGCATTGGGAACAACGTTAACATCCATAATATAATATGCAAGTTTCAAGTTACCAATCGTTCTGACTGCTTCCCTTCTTTTGATCTGTACTGCTGCCTGCCTACGTTTTACTTACCCGATGCTGCGTTTCGCAAGGATCTCTTCGCGCTTGGATCCATTTGACAACCGTACACATATCGTGCTAAATATTGCGTGCAATGATGAATTCTATAAATACAACTGTATTGGAGGCCGCCATCTTTGTTACTTAACACAGAAGTGTTTATATACACGGCGACCGTGTATACAGCCTCGGCTGATAAGGGCTGGCTATCTACACGACGACCGTGTATACAGCCTCGGCTGATAAGGGCTGGCTATCTACACGACGACCGTGTATACAGCCTCGGCTGATAAGGGCTGGCTATCTACACGACGACCGTGTATACAGCCTCGGCTGATAAGGGCTGGCTATCTACACGACGACCGTGTATACAGCCTCGGCTGATAAGGGCTGGCTATCTACACGGAGGTCATATTTTTGAGTGACGCCCTTTGTACGGCCGCTACAGCCCAGCTAAACGTTTCCTTGCGTGGCACGGGATACATCTAGTTACATACTCTACCAAAAAACATACGCACAATGCTTGATTTTATTAATATATATGACAACATAACGATCTACAAATCATGCATATAATGCCATATGGGGGTTCAAACATATTGCCTTTGTTACAGTCGACAAAGCACAGCCACAATGTAATACAGAAAAAAATCGTGGTAATTTGACACATACACACACACACTCACCCCCCCCAACACCCCCCCCCCCCCCCCCCCCCCCCCCCCAACCCCCCCCCCCCCCCCCCCCCCCCCGGAGTCTATTATTCATCATATTGAATAACTTTCTCTTTTGAGTGAAAGTAATACACTGGGTGCCTTTCCGGAGTCTATTATTCATCATATTGAATAACTTTCTCTTTTGAGTGAAAGTAATACACTGG
>NC_054705.1:46458871-46465313 GCF_016097555.1 Gigantopelta aegis | reverse complement strand
AATAGAAAGAAATAGGGGATCACGCTAACGGTAGAGTTCTAGAGACTTTTACAAACTGTATACTAATAGAAAGAAATAGGGGATCACACTAAAGGTAGAGTTCTAGAGACTGTTTACAAACTGTATACTAATAGATAGAAATAGGGGATCACACTAACGGTAGAGTTCTAGAGACTGTGACAAACTGTATACCAATAGAAAGAAATAGGGAATCACACTAACGATAGAATTCTAGAGACTGTGACAAACTATACCAATAGAAAGAAATAGGGGATCACACTAACGGTAGAGTTCTAGAGACTGTGACAAACTGTATACTAATAGAAAGAAATAGGGGATCACACTAACTGTAGAGTTCTAGAGACTGTTTACAAACTGTGTACTAATAGAACGAAATAGGGGATCACACTAACGGTAGTTAGTTCTAGAGACTGTTTACAAACTGTATACTAATAGAAAGAAATAGGGGATCACACTAACGGTAGAGTTCTAGAGACTGTTTACAAACTGTGTACTAATAGAACGAAATAGGGGATCACACTAACGGTAGTTAGTTCTAGAGACTGTTTACAAACTGTATACTAATAGAAAGAAATATGGGATCACACTAAAGGTAGAGTTCTAGAGACTGTTTACAAACTGTATACTAATAGAAAGAAATAGGGGATCACACTAACGGTAGAGTTCTAGAGACTGTGACAAACTCTATACTAATAGAACGAAATAGGGGATCACACTAACGGTAGAGTTCTAGAGACTGTTTACAAACTGTATACTAATAGAACGAAATAGGGGATCACACTAACGGTAGAGTTCTAGAGACTGTTTACAAACTGTATACTAATAGAACGAAACAGGGGATCACACTAACGGTAGAGTTCTAGAGACTGTTTACAAACTGTATACTAATAGAACGAAATAGGGGATCACACTAACGGTAGAGTTCTAGAGACTGTTTACAAACTGTATACTAATAGAAAGAAATAAGGGATCACACTAACGGTAGAGTTTAGAGACTGTTTTCAAACTGTATACCAATAGAAAGAAATAGGGGATCACACTAACGGTAGAGTTCTAGAGACTGTGACAAACTGTATACCAATAGAAAGAAATAGGGGATCACACTAACGGTAGAGTTCTAGAGACTGTGACAAACTGTATACCAATAGAACGAAATAGGGGATCACACTAACGGTAGAGTTCTAGAGACTGTGACAAACTGTATACCAATAGAAAGAAATAGGGGATCACACTAACGGTAGAGTTTAGAGACTGTTTTCAAACTGTATACTAATAGAAAGAAATAGGGAATCACACTAACAGTAGAGTTCCAGAGACTGACAAACTGTATACTAATATTTAACGACGCCACTAGAGCACATTGATTTTTTATCTTATCATCGGCTATTGGACATCAAACATATGGTCATTCTGATACTGTTTTTTCGAGGAAACCCGCTGTCGCCAGATAGGCTACTCTTTTACGATAGGCAGCAAGGGATCTTTTATATACGCTTCCCACAGGTAGGATAGCACAAACCATGGCCTTTGTTTAACCAGTTATGGATCACTGGTCGGTGCAAGTGGTTTACCCCTACCCATTGAGCCTTGCAGAGCACTCACTCAGGGTTTGGAATCGGTATCTGGATCAAAAATCCCATGCCTCGACTGGGATCCGAACCCAGTACCTACCAGCCTGTAGATCGATGGCCTAACCACGACGCCACCGAGGCCTGTCTGAGCGACATTACATATTTCTGCTTTTTACAGGCATTACGGTCATAATATTCGAAGCGACAATACTATGTAAAATCACATTACATCTTTGTGCTTTTTATAGGCATTATGGTAATAAAGCTGTATCCTAACCGGCCACGAGCGACGCGACAACATTTCTATCCTAACCAGGCGTGACCAGGCGCGACCATAACGACAGTCTTCTTTTTAAAATTAACAACAGTTGAAACCGCCAAGTAGAAGTTCTTTGATTAGTTAATATATGTTTGTCGCTCGCGTCGCACGCGTCCGGTTAGGATGCAGCTTTATAGTGACTGGAGTCTGGACTACAATACCAAGTGAAATCCGCATTACTGACATTACATCTTTGTGCTTTTTACAGGCATTACGGTAATAACAGTGACTGAAGTCTGGACTACAATACCAAGTGAAATCCACATTACTGACATTACATATGTGTGTTCTATACAGGCAATACGGTAATAACAGTGACTGAAGTCTGGACTACAATACCAAGTGAAATCCGCATTACTGACATTACCTTTTTGTGCTTTTTACAGTCATTACGGTAATAACAGTGACTGAAGTCTGGACTACAATACCAAGTGAAATCCGCATTACTGACATTACATTTTTGTGCTTTTTACAGTCATTACGGTAATAACAGTGACTGAAGTCTGGATTACAATACCAAGTGAAATCCGCATTACTGACATTACATTTTTGTGCTTTTTACAGGCATTACGGTAATAACAGTGACTGAAGTCTGGACTACAATACCAAGTGAAATCCACATTACTGACATTACATTTTTGTGCTTTTTACAGGCATTACGGTAATAACAGTGACTGAAGTCTGGACTACCATACCAAGTGAAATCCACATTACTGACATTACATTTTTGTGCTTTTTACAGTCATTACGGTAATAACAGTGACTGAAGTCTGGATTACAATACCAAGTGAAATCCGCATTACTGACATTACATTTTTGTGCTTTTTACAGGCATTACGGTAATAACAGTGACTGAAGTCTGGACTACAATACCAAGTGAAATCCACATTACTGACATTACATTTTTGTGCTTTTTACAGGCATTACGGTAATAACAGTGACTGAAGTCTGGACTACAATACCAAGTGAAATCCGCATTACTGACATTACATTTTTGTGCTTTTTACAGGCATTACGGTAATAACAGTGACTGAAGTCTGGACTACAATACCAAGTGAAATCCGCATTACTGACATTACATTTTTGTGCTTTTTACAGGCATTACGGTAATAACAGTGACTGAAGTCTGGACTACAATACCAAGTGAAATCCACATTACTGACATTACATATGTGTGTTCTATACAGGCATTACGGTAATAACAGTGACTGAAGTCTGGATTACAATACCAAGTGAAATCCGCATTACTGACATTACCTTTTTGTGCTTTTTACAGGCATTACGGTAATAACAGTGACTGAAGTCTGGACTACAATTCCAAGTGAAATCCGCATTACTGACATTACATTTTTGTGCTTTTTACAGGCATTACGGTAATAACAGTGACTGAAGTCTGGACTACAATACCAAGTGAAATCCACATTACTGACATTACATATGTGTGTTCTATACAGGCAATACGGTAATAACAGTGACTGAAGTCTGGACTACAATACCAAGTGAAATCCGCATTACTGACATTATATTTGTGTGCTTTTTACAGGCATTACGGTAATAACAGTGACTGAAGTCTGGACTACAATACCAAGTGAAATCCACATTACTGACATTACATATGTCTGTTCTATACAGGCAATACGGTAATAACAGTGACTGAAGTCTGGACTACAATACCAAGTGAAATCCGCATTACTGACATTACATCTTTGTGCTTTTTACAGGCATTACGGTAATAACAGTGACTGAAGTCTGGACTACAATACCAAGTGAAATCCGCATTACTGACATTACATATGTGTGTTCTATACAGGCAATACGGTAATAACAGTGACTGAAGTCTGGATTACAATACCAAGTGAAATCCACATTACTGACATTACATATGTGTGTTCTATACAGGCAATACGGTAATAACAGTGACTGAAGTCTGGATTACAATACCAAGTGAAATCCGCATTACTGACATTACATTTTTGTGCTTTTTACAGGCATTACGGTAATAACAGTGACTGAAGTCTGGACTACAATACCAAGTGAAATCCGCATTACTGACATTACATTTGTGTGCTTTTTACAGGCATTACGGTAATAACAGTGACTGAAGTCTGGACTGCAATACCAAGTGAAATCCACATTACTGACATTACATATGTGTGTTCTATACAGGCAATACGGTAATAACAGTGACTGAAGTCTGGACTACAATACCAAGTGAAATCCGCATTACTGACATTACATTTGTGTGCTTTTTACAGGCATTACGGTAATAACAGTGACTGAAGTCTGGACTACAATACCAAGTAAAATCCACATTACTGACATTACATATGTGTGTTCTATACAGGCAATACGGTAATAACAGTGACTGAAGTCTGGACTACAATACCAAGTGAAATCCGCATTACTGACATTACATCTTTGTGCTTTTTACAGTCATTACGGTAATAACAGTGACTGAAGTCTGGACTACAATACCAAGTGAAATCCGCATTACTGACATTACATATGTGTGTTCTATACAGGCAATACGGTAATAACAGTGACTGAAGTCTGGACTACAATACCAAGTGAAATCCGCATTACTGACATTACATTTTTGTGCTTTTTACAGGCATTACGGTAATAGCAGTGACTGAAGTCTGGACTACAATACCAAGTGAAATCCGCATTACTGACATTACATTTTTGTGCTTTTTACAGGCATTACGGTAATAACAGTGACTGAAGTCTGGACTGCAATACCAAGTGAAATCCACATTACTGACATTACATATGTGTGTTCTATACAGGCAATACGGTAATAACAGTGACTGAAGTCTGGACTACAATACCAAGTGAAATCCGCATTACTGACATTACATTTGTGTGCTTTTTACAGGCATTACGGTAATAACAGTGACTGAAGTCTGGACTACAATACCAAGTAAAATCCACATTACTGACATTACATATGTGTGTTCTATACAGGCAATACGGTAATAACAGTGACTGAAGTCTGGACTACAATACCAAGTGAAATCCGCATTACTGACATTACATCTTTGTGCTTTTTACAGTCATTACGGTAATAACAGTGACTGAAGTCTGGACTACAATACCAAGTGAAATCCGCATTACTGACATTACATATGTGTGTTCTATACAGGCAATACGGTAATAACAGTGACTGAAGTCTGGATTACAATACCAAGTGAAATCCACATTACTGACATTACATATGTGTGTTCTATACAGGCAATACGGTAATAACAGTGACTGAAGTCTGGATTACAATACCAAGTGAAATCCACATTACTGACATTACATATGTGTGTTCTATACAGGCAATACGGTAATAACAGTGACTGAAGTCTGGACTACAATACCAAGTGAAATCCGCATTACTGACATTACCTTTTTGTGCTTTTTACAGGCATTACGGTAATAACAGTGACTGAAGTCTGGACTACAATACCAAGTGAAATCCACATTACTGACATTACATATGTGTGTTCTATACAGGCAATACGGTAATAACAGTGACTGAAGTCTGGACTACAATACCAAGTGAAATCCGCATTACTGACATTACATTTTTGTGCTTTTTACAGGCATTACGGTAATAACAGTGACTGAAGTCTGCACTACAATACCAAGTGAAATCCACATTACTGACATTACATATGTGTGTTCTATACAGGCAATACGGTAATAACAGTGACTGAAGTCTGGATTACAATACCAAGTGAAATCCGCATTACTGACATTACATTTTTGTGCTTTTTACAGGCATTACGGTAATAACAGTGACTGAAGTCTGGACTACAATACCAAGTGAAATCCGCATTACTGACATTACATTTGTGTGCTTTTTACAGGCATTACGGTAATAACAGTGACTGAAGTCTGGACTACAATACCAAGTGAAATCCACATTACTGACATTACATATGTGTGTTCTATACAGGCATTACGGTAATAACAGTGACTGAAGTCTGGACTATAATACCAAGTGAAATCCGCATTACTGACATTACATTTTTGTGCTTTTTACAGGCATTACGGTAATAGCAGTGACTGAAGTCTGGACTACAATACCAAGTGAAATCCGCATTACTGACATTACATTTTTGTGCTTTTTACAGGCATTACGGTAATAACAGTGACTGAAGTCTGGACTACAATACCAAGTGAAATCCACATTACTGACATTACATATGTGTGTTCTATACAGGCAATACGGTAATAACAGTGACTGAAGTCTGGCTACAAGACCAAGTGAAATCCGCATTACTGACATTACATCTGTGTGTTTTTACAGGCATTACGGTAATAACAGTGTCTGAAGTCTGGCTACAAGACCAAGTGAAATCCGCATTACTGACATTACATCTGTGTGTTTTTACAGGCATTACGGCAATAGCAGTGACTGAAGTCTGACGACAACACCAAGTGTTCCCTTCATTCTTTCTCACAGTATACATCACAACACTGGATACAGGCCAAAATAAAAAAAACTATCTTCCTGAAAACTAACGTCACGATTAAAGAA
>NC_054705.1:46446371-46453871 GCF_016097555.1 Gigantopelta aegis | reverse complement strand
CACTAATTATTTTTAAAAACAACGTCGCTGGTTCGAACGCGGTACGGTTGAACACACATACTACTGTTTTAAAATGTGTACAAATGGACGTTAAATAAATAGCTTTATTATCTATGTGGTTCAATATAACCGAGTGTATGTGAAATATGACGTCATTTATTCGTCTCCTTCTAGTTGTGATTGAACCATTTAAAGATGGGGATTTTTTAAATTAAAAAACACAAACAAACAAAAATAAAAATAATATGGATAATAAAGCAATTATTACACTCGCGTGTGAGTCGTACTGATTTTACGAATTCGTGTCAGGATTCATGTATTACCCTCGCCATCGTTCGGGCAATACAGTTAGGGAGCCCTTATCTCGGGCAAGACAGCAACCCTGACACTCGTTTCGTAAAATCAGTACTACACACAAGGGCGTGTAATAATCTCTAATACTAGTGCTTCGTTTTCCCTTATTCAAAAGTAGAAAGATCACGAACTATTTCACTACCAAACCTTTATCCGACCCCAGCACGCCAAGATGCGGGTTGCTATTCAGGGTGTTGAAATAGGTCTCGTCCGGTATTTTCGTTTTCTTCACCCACTCGAGACGGTCCCTGGCAGTCTGGTTGTGAAGAACGTAGTCCACAAATCCGCGACTTGCCGTAATATGGACCGATCCTTTCACTGCCCGGATGTTGTGGGGCGGCTTACCGACGTTTTGCCAGCGGTCTTTGTTAGCCCTTTAATAACGCAGAAAATCTACAGTGAAACGCTACCCCAGTACAGTACTGGTATTTAGAGACGCAGACGATCTACAGTGAAACGCTACCCCAGTACAGCACTGGTGTTTAGAGACGCAGACGACCTACAGTGAAACGCTACCCCAGTACAGCACTAGTATTTAGAGACGCAGACGATCTACAGTGAAACGCTACCCCAGTACAGTACTAGTATTTAGAAACGCAGACATGGGGAGATTACATGACAAAAGTAATCGATTACGATTACGATTACTTAAGAATGTCATGATTACGATTACGATTACGATTATAAGGAAAATGAAAGTAATCGATTATGATTGTGATTACACTGCCCAGCAATCATGATTACAATCATGATTACATTTTCACAAATATGAACTATTTTTAAGGTGATGTTGCCAACATGAAATTGTTCACTTGATTTCACTAATTAAGAACAATTAATGGATACTAGTAATTGTAGATTATTTATTACACCAGGCCTCACGCGAGGTCAAAATCATAGAGCGAAGTCACTTCTCTCTCAAACTTTAGAGAGGGCGAAGTTTTTAACAACAGGGATACTTGAATTTTTAATCCAAAAAAGAAAAGAAAAAAAGAAGTTATCTTAATACAGGTGCAACTTTTACAATCTGTATGCTGTTTTATTTTATTTTATTTACCGTCTGTACTGCTAATTGATGGATATGTGCTCTATATTTTATTTTATTTTTTAAATCACCTTTCCACATGTCGGCTTCTTTAGAAATAAGGAAATGTAATTTAAAAAACACTAATTTAGCCGTTTATAATTAATTCTCTTACAAGTTTGTCTTCTCATTTTATTTAATACCTACTCCACGAAGAGTATTGTCCTAGTAGATTAATCTACCACGGTCAAGCTGAGATTACTCAGAGGCAATTAGAACAGAACTTTATTTCTCCCAGGCCGTTACACAACGGCACATGGGGAATATGAAATAACAATATTTGACAGTGACAAGATGGGTTTTACAGGAGATAATATGTATGTATACAGTACAATGCATATATGTAATAAATTCACAATGTAATATGCAATGGTATTAACACAGCTATGTATGGTGTGGGGCAATCATGATACTGCACATGCATAAAAATATACGCAAACACTCTTACATATATACGTATACACATACATACATATACATATACATACACACACATACATATACATACATATACGCATACAAACACACACATACATGTACATATATATATATATACACACACACACACACATATTCGTAAAATAGATAATTGCAATAATGGAAAGTGTATATATTTTCATTTGTAGGCAGCTGTAGTTTTAGGGTTTATAGAATTTGTCAATAATTTCTTTTATTAATTTGCATAGTTTCTTAAGGGCACTTATTTTATTATTAGTCATCAAACGCTTATATTTCAGCATACTGGGTTTAATATAATAGTATGGCTTTAACAATGAGTGACGTGAATTTACGAAAAATGTGCAGGTGAATAAATAGTGAAATTCATCTCCTATGTCATTTGTATTACATATGGTGCATGTTCTGTGTTCCACTGGGGTGTTGTTCCAGCGCCCTGTTTCAATAGGCATATAATGGTTGGAGGTTCTAAATTTTAGTAAAGTAGTCCAGGACTTTTGTGGTAATAGGATAAGATATTTCTCTAAACTAAGATTTTCTTTAAATATAGCGTACGTTTTACCTCTTGATGATGTAGATATATCACTATTCCATTGTTGTAGATATTGATAATTGTCTTAGCTTTACGTGGTCAAGAAGCAGCTTTATAGAAGAAAAGTTCTGTGTCAGCCAAATATCGGTCATACCCAAATTATTGAATATATCTTCCACATATTCCATCCATTTATAGTTATATCCATTTAGATTTGGGTCGTGTGACATTAATTCGTGCAGCAGAAATGATGATTTCGTTCGTTTACCTGATACAATTGGGGCCCAGAAACTTATAATTCTTTGTTGAATAACCAGGTTAAGGGGTTTTCTTCCTAATTCTCCATATAGCATGAAAAGTGGGGTACCTTTTTCATGGGTAGGATATGCCTCAAGAATGTAACATGAACATTTTTGACAATATCAGTATTTTCATAACCCCATATTTCGCATCCATATAAAAGAATCGGAAGTACAATTGAGTCAAATAGTTTTAGTTTATATTCCACTGAAAAGTTGTTATCTTTAGATTTTGATAGAACAAAGTACATTGCTTTTATTGCCTTTTGTTTTAATATGTTTTGGTTATATTAAATTTGTTTAGTTTTGTAAAAGTTATGCCTAAGTATTTATATTCTTTTACGTTTTCAAGTTCATGGTTTCCAAGTGTAAATACCTTCTTGTAATCGTTTCCATTACCATTAAAATTGATTATTTTAGTTTTATTTGCATTGATTTTTAGTTTCCATTTCTTACAATACTTGGAAAATACATTTAGTGATTGCTGTAAGTCAGAGGCATTAGTTGCGAGAGCGCGGTATCCTCAGCATATAATAGGCATAGGAAGTGCAGGGTCAGATCACAAAACCTTTCCATACCATCTGTTTCTAAGGATACTCCATTACAATTTTGAAATTTTAAAAAGTTTTCTAGATCATTTAAATAGAGAGAGAATAGGACTGGTGACAAATTTTCTCCTTGATGGACTCTGATGTTGCATAGAAACTGTTCTGAGGTTCGATTGACTACAAATACATGATTTTATTCCTTGGTACATTTGATTTATGATTTTAAAGAATTTTCCATTTATGTTATTGTCTAATAGTTTTTGCCACAGACATTTTCTAGAAATTAAATCAAACGCCTTTTGGAAGTCAACAAAAGCACAGAATAGTTTCTTTTTTCTTTTCTTTAAACTTTCTGTCAGTGAATGTATATTAAATAGATGGTCTGTGGTGGAATAACCTTGTCGAAAAGCAGTTTGGGCTTCGTTCAATATGTCGTTTTCTTCAATAAATTTGTTCAATCGGTTATTTAAAATTGTTGTAAATAGTTTCGAAATGCAACATAGTAACGTTATTGGTCTATATTTTTCTGGTAATAAGCGACTGCCTTTATTTTTGAAAATGGGTTTAATAACTCCAATTAGCCATTCGCTAGGATAAACTCCGTTTTCCAGGATTGTGTTGAACAAATTAAATGCGTTCCACCATCAGTTTCTTAATTAATACACTGTGGAGTTGTCAGACAGAATGGATACTAGTATTCGTGAAGGTGTGAACATTGCTTATCTGCTGTACCATGTCACTATTGTTTATAATAATAATAAAAAATGTTTAAAGAATTTAGTGACCGCTTAACACGGATACGTTGGGTATGTAGGACAGGCCACCGTTATTTTATAATTTTGACATCTGTTTTGTATGTTGAATTTATTAATTATGACAAAGTCTACATAAAATTAAATAATTACTCCAACTATTAGTGCCAGACACGGGTGTTGTCTGAGCTAGACCGTCTATCTATGAGCCTGTCGCATGGGTTCGTGGCGCCATTCACGCTTAATTATTATCTATGAATAGATGTTCATCAAGTTCTTCATCATTCATCCGTGATTGTGTACATTGCAAGTGATGGCTATTTTCAAAACGGCGACACAAATTTCGCCTTACCGTGACTAGCATGGAGAAGTCAGGCTGGTTCGAGCGAAGTTTAGGCTCACTTCGCCCGGTCGCGTGAGCCCTGTTACATCATATCAAAAATCATATCAAAAATGTATAAACGCATGTACACTGTATGACAATAACACCAGATGTTTTTGAAATGTCTGACTGTTTAAGCAAAGTTTGCATTGTTCTTAATACATATAGCGGGTTTCATCTGATCACTAGGTGTCCTCCCATAAGACAGACGTCCCATAACGCAGACGCGTTAAAACAACACAAGACCCATTACTAATTACCTGCCGTTTACCTTGAATAATACATGTAGTAAATAATGGAATAGTCGGATACAATTAAATACAAAACACATAACAAAATTATATAAAATTAGATTTATTTATACACATACATATACCCGGGATACACATTTTAACATGTCTCACGATTCAATTTTCTGTCTGTTCCACAATTTATACTAATTTTAACAGATGTCCAACGGCATCCAAGAACTGAATGGGCGTTTTCTGTTCAAGGGTTAGTTGCGCCTTCAATCTCACGATTCTATTTTCATTCTGCTTATACACTCTCTTTCTTGGTGGTGGGGCAGCTCCAAAGTTTATCTGTCTCAATTTAGCACGTTCGGAGGTCTCTATTCCTTTGATTAATTCTACAAATCGGTATATGTTTGGATGATGAACTTGGATTGAACGATTCATTCTGGAATGAAATCCCTCCAGATTATTATTTGTTTCTTGGGCCAGTGGTCAGATGATGGTTCCATACAATCAAAGGGAATCTGGAGTCATCGTCTACCCATGTTAAAACAACATAATCATTAAATGCCTCCGCCTGTGGAACATCAGGTCCGTCATTCATGGCTTCTAACCATGCATCCTGTACTTGTGCAATGGGCAAAAGTGGTAGCCCAGCAGCCCTCCGAATCCATGTCTGTACAGCTGGATCTTCTTTGTACAAAACAGCAAGACCCAGTTCTTGAGTTTTCCTCCAAATGGCCTGTGTAAAGTGAAAAAAAGCACCCTTTTACTTCAGCTTGCGGAAACTCCGTCTCAACTGCCTGGATTGCAGCCATCTCAAAATCAGTCTGAACTTTACTTGGAGCAAGGGGTTTGGTTTATAATTGTTGAACTTCATTTTTCAACAAACTGAACAGTCTAATGTATGTTATCCTCTGTTTATCGGGAAGAAGAGCAAACACAAGGGGATACATAGTGGTTCCGTCCATAGCATGGATGATGTATAATTGGTTCCACAATGCTGGACAAGAAGAGAAAGTTCCGTCCATAAAAATGGATTCTGCAGCCTGTAGAGCTACGATTTGCTCATCTGTAGAGAACACAAGCATGTTATCTTCATTTCCATCGCTAAATACAGGTAGCGTCTTCCGTCATTTGTCTGTGTCCATGGTTCTTCTAGGATGACATCGGCTCTAGTCTGTGGTAGGGCAGGTATCAGAACTCGTCTCTGTCTGTACAGTGTACTGCTCATACTGGGAAAGGAAGGCAAATGAGGAACAGTTTCTAATGCTTGCTTTGCAACCTCATCATTGTATATTTGCTGCATAGGTGTTGTTTCTTCTCTTGCTCGCTTCCGTAGTATGCTGATAAACCGAGCAACATTCGATCACTTGGAAGATGGTTGTGTTCCGATGTGTTCCGTACCAAATTCGCCGACAGTGGTGCATTTCCGGTACACGTTTTTGTCACGCATCTCCATGAACACTTTCCCCTCTGGTGCGATTCTTTGCAAATAAAAATCCATCCAATATTACTTGTGGGTGAACCTTTTTGTGATTGAACAAATTCTATCCTTCTAAGACCAGCCATGACTAAAAAATTGAATGACTGTTTTTGGTAGCTACATGCAGTTAATATATAAGAACTTTTATGTTATCTCTGTGCTTAGCTATGGTTTAAATGTATGGTCAATGAAATACAAGACATTGGTCGTCAGAGACATAATACTCATTGATATACAAACAATGTCTATCTGAAGTGAAATGAATTGTATACGGATGTTGCTAAACTCTAAAAACACGGACATCATAAAACACAGTATCTTTACATTTGTTAATTTGTTTAGCAGATTACAATTAACTTCTCCTAGTTGCCTGTGTGGAATTGGTAGATATAACAATTTTTTTAAATAGGTACTGTCATAACTGTGCGGTAATCATTGATATAAAAACAAAACATTGTCAATCTGAAGTGAAATGAATTGAATGGAGATATTGCAGTGGAAAATCCACCAAGCACTGTATCTTTACATTTATTAATTGCATTTACCAGATTACAATTAAGCTCTCGCTGTTGTTTGCATGAAATCAGCTCATTAATTAAGACTGCTGTTGCACTGCAGCATAGCTTGCTGAGCAGATTGGAGCAATACCATTAACGCAGTCAGGGGTGTACAGGATACATTACATAACCCAATAAAGAGTTTTGTCTTTCAAATGGCATGTCTGCCTTATGGGACGTCTGTCTTATGGGAGTGAACCTGTCAAACTTACCAAATGTTTGACATCCAATAGTCCCTAATTAATTAATCAATGTACTATAGTAGTGTTGTTAAACAAACAAACTTTATTTATTACATGAATATTTAAAACATATTATTATATTAAACGATAAAACGTAATTACATGTGTGTTAATCCTCAAGTTGCTAAAAGAAACCAAAGCATGCCCCTTTAATCGCCGAACTGTTCTAGTTCAGTGTCACACAAAACAAGACATATAGTTTACAGTTATGTCAGCTATGATCATTTGACAATACGTCAAACGTGTTGAATGCGATCGGTTGTACTGTGGCAGACTCTTTGCTTTTGTTAGTCTTAATGACTGCAGACGGACAGCGCACAGCCATAATCTCTTGTCTGTAAGCTTGACTGGGCAGCCAAATCCACACACAGCAATAAGTTATTTAACATATAGAACCCCACCCTCCAAAGCATCACTACAATCGTTACAATTTTAGGTAACCATTGGTATAAAGTAATATAACCCACAAATTAAAAACGAAAGATTAAAAGAATAGGATATCTTTTACTGTTCTACCGGTTCAGAAAATATTTTGCTCTAGCAACTTTCTTGCCACGTGACTTCTGGAGAATCCA
>NC_054705.1:46415275-46446171 GCF_016097555.1 Gigantopelta aegis | reverse complement strand
TTTGAAAACATTCGGGATTATGCTGAGGGTATACGAAATGATTCGGGTGGATTACGAAGTATGCCGGAAACTAATTTCAATATAAAATTTTATATAAACTCATTTCAAGACGAAAAAAAACCCGTGATGGTATAGCCATAGAATCTAGAGTCTGCGTCTTTAAATGCTAGTACTGTACTGGGGTAGCGTTTCACTCTAGATTGTCTGCGTCTTTGAATGCTAGTACTGTACTGGGGTAGCGTTTCACCGTAGATTTTCACCGTAGATTGTCTGCGTCTTTGAATGCCAGTACTGTACTGGGGTAGCGTTTCACCGTAGATTGTCTGCGTCTTTGAATGCCAGTACTGTACTGGGGTAGCGTTTCACCGTATATTGTCTGCGTCTTTGAATGCCAGTACTGTACTGGGGTAGCTTTTCACCGTAGATTGTCTGCGTCTTTGAATGCCAGTACTGTACTGGGGTAGCGTTTCACCGTAGATTGTCTGCGTCTTTGAATGCCAGTACTGTACTGGGGTAGCGTTTCACCGTAGATTGTCTGCGTCTTTGAATGCCAGTACTGTACTGGGGTAGCGTTTCACCGTAGATTGTCTGCGTCTTTAAATACCAGTACTGTACTGGGGTAGCGTTTCACCGTAGATTGTCTGCGTCTTTAAATACCAGTACTGTACTGGGGTAGCGTTTCACTGTAGATTTTCTGCGTTATTAAAGGTTTAACAAAGACCGCTGGCAAAACGTCGGTAAGCCGCCCCACAACATCCGGACAGTGAAAGGATCGGTCCATATTACGGCAAGTCGCGGATTTGTGGACTACGTTCTTCACAACCAGACTGCCAGGGACCTTCTCGAGTGGATTTGTAGACTACGTTCTTCACAACCAGACTGCCAGGGACCTTCTCGAGTGGGTGAAGAAAACGAAAACACCGGACGAGACGTATTTCAACACCCTGAATAGCAACCCGCATCTTGGACGAGACGTATTTCAACACCCTGAATAGCAACCCACATCTTGGACGAGACGTATTTCAACACCCTGAATAGCAACCCGCATCTTGGACGAGACGTATTTCAACACCCTGAATAGCAACCCGCATCTTGGACGAGACGTATTTCAACACCCTGAATAGCAACCCGCATCTTGGACGAGACGTATTTCAACACCCTGAATAGCAACCCGCATCTTGGACGAGACGTATTTCAACACCCTGAATAGCAACCCGCATCTTGGACGAGACGTATTTCAACACCCTGAATAGCAACCCGCATCTTGGACGAGACGTATTTCAACACCCTGAATAGCAACCCGCATCTTGGACGAGACGTATTTCAACACCCTGAATAGCAACCCACATCTTGGACGAGACGTATTTCAACACCCTGAATAGCAACCCGCATCTTGGACGAGACGTATTTCAACACCCTGAATAGCAACCCACATCTTGGACGAGACGTATTTCAACACCCTGAATAGCAACCCACATCTTGGACGAGACGTATTTCAACACCCTGAATAGCAACCCACATCTTGGCGTGCCGGGGTCGGATAAAGGTTTGGTAGTCAAATAGTTCGTGATCTTTCTACTTTTGAACAAGGGAAAACAAAGCACTAGCATTAGAGATTATTACACGCCCTTGTGTGTAGTACTGATTTTACGAAACGAGTGTCAGGGTTGCTGTCTTGCCCGAGATAAGGGCTCCCTAACTGTATTGCCCGAACGATGGCGAGGGTAATACATGAATCCTGACACGAATTCGTAAAATCAGTACGACTCACACGCGAGTGTAATAATTTCTTTATTATCCATATTATTATTGTTTTTGTTTGTTTGTTTTTTAAAGAAAAAAAACCCCGTCTTTAAATGGTTCAATCACAACTATAAGGAGACGAATAAATGACGTCATATTTCACATACACAGTGGGGCTAGGACTGGGGGGGGGGGGGGAGATTAACGTCGCTTCTGAACATTGTTATTTTACACTTGTTATTACACATGTGCTTCGTATGGTGTTTATTAACTCGGTTATATTGAACCATATAGATAATAAAGCTATTTATTTAACGTCCATTTGTACACATTTTAAAACAGTAGTATGTGTGTTCAACCGTACCGCGTTCGAACCAGCGACGTTGTTTAAAAAAAAGAAGTTTAGTGTCTAACATCTTATTATTAGGACTCGTCACGGAGAGAGAGAGAGAGAGAGAGAGAGAGAGAGAGAGAGAGAGAGAGAGAGAGAGAGAGAGAGAGAGAGAGAGAGAGAGAGAGAGAGAGAGAGAGAGAGAGAGAGAGAGAGAGAGAGATGGGGAAGTGAGTGATAGAGACGAGATATATCTGTCCATGTTCGTCTGCCTGACTGTGTGTCTGTATATCTGTATATTTATATAACTTTCTCTGTATATCTGTTTATCTATATGTCTGTCTGTCTGCATGTGTCTTTGTATATCTGTCTATAGAGATCTAGTTCTGTTTATAGATATATCTGTTTATCTATCTATCTGTCTTTGTATATCTGCCTATAGAAATCTAGCTCTGTTTATAGATATATCTGTTTATCTATCTGTCTGTCTATATATTTGTCTATAGAGATCTAGTTCTGTTTATAGATATATCTGTTTATCTATCTGTCTAGGGCCTCCACGAGTCCAAAATATTGGACTCGAGTACTCGAGGGTCAAACTTGACTCGGACCCGAGTAGCCGACACTTACTACTAGATGATAATGAAACTAAAGAATAAAGTAAAGTATATGCATCTTAGTTCCAGCGCTGAACATGAATCCGAAATCATGCTATTGAATTACATTTAAAAACCGGTTGCTGCATTCAGTATTGTGACGGATGGACGGCCAGATTAAAAAGAGAAACTAGTGCATGATCATGTGATTATTGTGTAACTTGTATTACTGGTTAGTTACTGCTGAAGTTAATGCTCTACATTGTCTCATTTGTACGGGTATTCGAGTCTTGTGAACAGACTTACTAGACTCGACCCGTGCCCGAGTACTCGTGGATACCCTGTATCTGTCTATCTGTGTCTATTTATATAGATCTAGCTCTGTATATTTACTGGTTAGTTACTGCTGAAGTTAATGCTCTACATTGTCTCATTTGTACGGGTATTCGAGTCTTGTGAACAGACTTACTAGACTCGACCCGTGCCCGAGTACTCGTGGATACCCTGTATCTGTCTATCTGTGTCTATTTATATAGGTCTAGCTCTGTATATTTACTGGTTAGTTACTGCTGAAGTTAATGCTCTACATTGTCTCATTTGTACGGGTACTCGGAGTCTTGTGAACAGACTTACTAGACTCGACCCGTGCCCGAGTACTCGTGGAGACCCTGTATCTGTCTATCTGTGTCTATTTATATAGATCTATCTCTGTATATTTACTGGTTAGTTACTGCTGAAGTTAATGCTCTACATTGTCTCATTTGTACGGGTATTCGAGTCTTGTGAACAGACTTACTAGACTCGACCCGTGCCCGAGTACTCGTGGAGACCCTGTATCTGTCTATCTGTGTCTATTTATATAGATCTAGCTCTGTATATTTACTGGTTAGTTACTGCTGAAGTTAATGCTCTACATTGTCTCATTTGTACGGGTATTCGAGTCTTGTGAACAGACTTACTAGACTCGACCCGTGCCCGAGTACTCGTGGAGACCCTGTATCTGTCTATCTGTGTCTATTTATATAGATCTATCTCTGTATATTTACTGGTTAGTTACTGCTGAAGTTAATGCTCTACATTGTCTCATTTGTACGGGTATTCGAGTCTTGTGAACAGACTTACTAGACTCGACCCGTGCCCGAGTACTCGTGGAGACCCTGTATCTGTCTATCTGTGTCTATTTATATAGATCTAGCTCTGTATATTTACTGGTTAGTTACTGCTGAAGTTAATGCTCTACATTGTCTCATTTGTACGGGTACTCGGAGTCTTGTGAACAGACTTACTAGACTCGACCCGTGCCCGAGTACTCGTGGATACCCTGTATCTGTCTATCTGTGTCTATTTATATAGATCTATCTCTGTATATTTACTGGTTAGTTACTGCTGAAGTTAATGCTCTACATTGTCTCATTTGTACGGGTATTCGAGTCTTGTGAACAGACTTACTAGACTCGACCCGTGCCCGAGTACTCGTGGAGACCCTGTATCTGTCTATCTGTGTCTATTTATATAGATCTAGCTCTGTATATTTACTGGTTAGTTACTGCTGAAGTTAATGCTCTACATTGTCTCATTTGTACGGGTATTCGAGTCTTGTGAACAGACTTACTAGACTCGACCCGTGCCCGAGTACTCGTGGATACCCTGTATCTGTCTATCTGTGTCTATTTATATAGATCTATCTCTGTATATTTACTGGTTAGTTACTGCTGAAGTTAATGCTCTACATTGTCTCATTTGTACGGGTATTCGAGTCTTGTGAACAGACTTACTAGACTCGACCCGTGCCCGAGTACTCGTGGAGACCCTGTATCTGTCTATCTGTGTCTATTTATATAGATCTAGCTCTGTATATTTACTGGTTAGTTACTGCTGAAGTTAATGCTCTACATTGTCTCATTTGTACGGGTATTCGAGTCTTGTGAACAGACTTACTAGACTCGACCCGTGCCCGAGTACTCGTGGAGACCCTGTATCTGTCTATCTGTGTCTATTTATATAGATCTAGCTCTGTATATTTACTGGTTAGTTACTGCTGAAGTTAATGCTCTACATTGTCTCATTTGTACGGGTACTCGAAGTCTTGTGAACAGACTTACTAGACTCGACCCCGTGCCCGAGTACTCGTGGAGACCCTGTATCTGTCTATCTGTGTCTATTTATATAGATCTAGCTCTGTATATTTACTGGTTAGTTACTGCTGAAGTTAATGCTCTACATTGTCTCATTTGTACGGGTATTCGAGTCTTGTGAACAGACTTACTAGACTCGACCCGTGCCCGAGTACTCGTGGAGACCCTGTATCTGTCTATCTGTGTCTATTTATATAGGTCTAGCTCTGTATATTTATCTGTCTATTTATATGTGTATCTATATGTGTATCTATTTATTTATCTATCTATCTATGTATCTGTCTATCTGTGTCTATTTATATAGGTCTAGCTCTGTATATTTATCTATTTATATGTGTATCTATATGTGTATCTATTTACTTATCTATCTATCTATGTATCTGTCTGTCAATCTGTTATTTTTGTTTTGTCAGGTGAACCAGAGAAGTATCTGTTGTCGAGGTTTAAGAATTGGGGAGAGTTGCCGTGTGCCGGAAAGTTTGTAAGAGGTGTGTGCGTCCTAGGCGTTGGAGATTTACATTTCTTGGTGAAAGAGAAACAACTCTTTGCCAACAAATTTCACCTGGATTTTCAACCTTACGCCTTGGATTGTATCGAAGAATGGCATTACAACAGAACACGAGACGAATATTTAGGTCTTACAAACTTTGATTATAGTTACTATAAAAATCTGGATTTTGTTAAAGTCAAAAGTTAAAATTTGTTTTGTTTGATTTATATATCATATCATCGGCTATTGGATGTCAAACGTTTGATAATTTTGACATTATAGGTTTAGAGAGGAAATCCATTTGCAGCAAGGGATCTTTTATATGCACCATCCCACAGACAGGATAGTACATACCACGGCATTTGATATACCAGTCGTGGTGCACTGGCTGGAGCGAAAAATAGACCAAGGGTCACCGACGGGGATCGATCATAGACCGACCGTGCATCAGGCGAGCGCTTTACCACTGGGCAATGTACCGCCTTCAATTTGTTCAGGTTTTGGTGTGAGAAAATGCATATAAAATATCCTTTGTTGCTAATGGAAAAGTGTACCGGGTTTCGTCCAAGAATATACATGTCAGAATGACCAAATGTTTGACATCCAATAGCCGATGATTTATAAATCAGTGTGCTCTAGTGGTGTCATCGGAGAGAATAAACTATATGTATATATATGTATGTATATGTATGTATGTATTGATGTATGAATATCTATATATTGTATGTATGTCGAGGTTGACTGTTAAATACATAGCTATTAACGCACTGGCGCAGGGGATAATTAAATCCTTTCTGGCCTCACAAATTGTCCCATGCCGTTGCTGGGACTCGAACCTATGGCACCGAATCGCCCGCAACTTTGCAGACTTGCCACGATACCTTTTGAACTATTGTATGTATGTATGTATGTATGTATGTATGTATGTATGTATATATATACTATTGTCCCTTTTCCTTTCTCTCCTTTGACTTCCATTTCATTTTTTTCCCGATCTGGTAACTCCTATCTTTCAACTTTTTACTGTCCACCTCCACATTCTGGTAATTATACCACCAACTGCGACAGAAGCTTATCTCTTGTGTCTATCTGTGCCAGAATAATAATAATAATAATAATAATAATAATAATAGTAATAATAGGGTTTTTTAAATGTTACTGTCCCTTAATTGGTTTTGTTGTGTATATTTGTGTACGTTAAAGGAAGCTATTTTGTTGAAGCTTTGAAGTGTTAATGCTATCCGTCTTTCTTTCTTCTTTAATCGTGACGTTAGTTTTCAGGAAGATAGTTTTTCATTTTGGCCTGTATCCAGTGTCGTGATGTATACTGTGAGAAAGAAAGAAGGGAACACTTGGTGTTGTCGTCAGACTTCAGTCACTGTTATTACCGTAATGACTGCAAAAAGCACAACTATGTAATGTCAGTAATGCGGATTTCACTTGATATTGTAGCCAGACTTCAGTCACTGTTATTACCGTAATGCCTGTAAAAAGCACAAAGATGTAATATCAGTAATGCGGATTTCACTTGATATTGTAGCCAGACTTCAGTCACTGTTATTACCGTAATGCCTGTAAAAAGCACAACTATGTAATATCAGTAATGTGGATTTCACTTGGTATTGTAGCCAGACTTCAGTCACTGTTATTACCGTAATGCCTGTAAAAACACACATATGTAATATCAGTAATGTGGATTTCACTTGGTATTGTAGTCCAGACTTCAGTCACTGTTATTACCGTAATGCCTGTAAAAAGCACACATATGTAATATCAGTAATGTGGATTTCACTTGGTATTGTAGTCCAGACTTCAGTCACTGTTATTACCGTAATGCCTGTAAAAAGCACACATATGTAATATCAGTAATGTGGATTTCACTTGGTATTGTAGTCCAGACTTCAGTCACTGTTATTACCGTAATGCCTGCAAAAAGCACAAATATATAATGTCAGTAATGTGGATTTCACTTGGTATTGTAGCCAGACTTCAGTCACTGTTATTACCGTAATGCCTGTAAAAAGCACAACTATGTAATATCAGTAATGCGGATTTCACTTGATATTGTAGCCAGACTTCAGTCACTGTTATTACCGTAATGCCTGTAAAAAGCACAAAGATGTAATATCAGTAATGTGGATTTCACTTGATATTGTAGCCAGACTTCAGTCACTGTTATTACCGTAATGCCTGTAAAAAGCACAACTATGTAATATCAGTAATGTGGATTTCACTTGGTATTGTAGTCCAGACTTCAGTCACTGTTATTACCGTAATGCCTGTAAAAAGCACACATATGTAATATCAGTAATGTGGATTTCACTTGGTATTGTAGTCCAGACTTCAGTCACTGTTATTACCGTAATGCCTGTAAAAAGCACACATATGTAATATCAGTAATGTGGATTTCACTTGGTATTGTAGCCAGACTTCAGTCACTGTTATTACCGTAATGCCTGTAAAAAGCACAACTATGTAATATCAGTAATGTGGATTTCACTTGGTATTGTAGTCCAGACTCCAGTCACTGTTATTACCGTAATGCCTGTAAAAAGCACAACTATGTAATATCAGTAATGTGGATTTCACTTGGTATTGTAGCCAGACTTCAGTCACTGTTATTACCGTAATGCCTGTAAAAAGCACAACTATGTAATATCAGTAATGCGGATTTCACTTGATATTGTAGCCAGACTTCAGTCACTGTTATTACCGTAATGCCTGTAAAAAGCACAAATATATAATGTCAGTAATGTGGATTTCACTTGGTATTGTAGCCAGACTTCAGTCACTGTTATTACCGTAATGCCTGTAAAAAGCACAACTATGTAATATCAGTAATGCGGATTTCACTTGATATTGTAGCCAGACTTCAGTCACTGTTATTACCGTAATGCCTGCAAAAAGCACAAATATATAATGTCAGTAATGTGGATTTCACTTGATATTGTAGCCAGACTTCAGTCACTGTTATTACCGTAATGCCTGCAAAAAGCACAAATATATAATGTCAGTAATGTGGATTTCACTTGGTATTGTAGCCAGACTTCAGTCACTGTTATTACCGTAATGCCTGTAAAAAGCACAACTATGTAATATCAGTAATGTGGATTTCACTTGGTATTGTAGCCAGACTTCAGTCACTGTTATTACCGTAATGCCTGTAAAAAGCACAACTATGTAATATCAGTAATGCGGATTTCACTTGATATTGTAGCCAGACTTCAGTCACTGTTATTACCGTAATGCCTGTAAAAAGCACAAATATATAATATCAGTGATGCGGATTTCACTTGGTATTGTAGCCAGACTTCAGTCACTGTTATTACCGTAATGCCTGCAAAAAGCACAAATATATAATGTCAGTAATGTGGATTTCACTTGGTATTGTAGCCAGACTTCAGTCACTGTTATTACCGTAATGCCTGCAAAAAGCACAAATATATAATATCAGTAATGCGGATTTCACTTGATATTGTAGCCAGACTTCAGTCACTGTTATTACCGTAATGCCTGCAAAAAGCACAAATATATAATATCAGTAATGCGGATTTCACTTGGTATTGTAGTCAGACTTCAGTCACTGTTATTACCGTAATGCCTGTAAAAAGCACAAATATATAATATCAGTAATGCGGATTTCACTTGATATTGTAGCCAGACTTCAGTCACTGTTATTACCGTAATGCCTGCAAAAAGCACAAATATATAATGTCAGTAATGTGGATTTCACTTGGTATTGTAGCCAGACTTCAGTCACTGTTATTACCGTAATGCCTGTAAAAAGCACAACTATGTAATATCAGTAATGCGGATTTCACTTGATATTGTAGCCAGACTTCAGTCACTGTTATTACCGTAATGCCTGTAAAAGGCACAACTATGTAATATCAGTAATGTGGATTTCACTTGGTATTGTAGCCAGACTTCAGTCACTGTTATTACCGTAATGCCTGTAAAAACACACAGATGTAATGTGGATTTCACTTGGTGTTGTAGCCAGACTTCAGTCACTATTATTACCGTAATGCTAATCTGAGCGGTCTTACAACTCGATTCTCATCGTATACGACTCATACGACCGACTAGTTGTTAATCGAGCACAACCGTAGTTGGTCGAGAAAAGGGTAAATTACAAAGTAGCTGTCAAGTTGGGAAATTTCATCGTGACAGTTGGTAGTGAGAGCCTAGCATAACTGACCAAATTGTCCACTGGTCCTTATTTCATTTAATTTCAACTTATTTTCGTACTTACATCCAATTAAGGTTCAAGCACGCTGTCTTGGGTACACACCTCAGCTATCTGGGCTGTCTGTCCATGACAGTGAGTTAGTTGTTAGTGTTTAATGGTTAGTGAGAGAGAAGTCGGTGTAGTGACCTTACACATACCCATTGAGTCGTTAAAACTCGCTCTGGGTGGGAGCCGGTACCGGGCTGCGAACCCTGTACCTACCAGCATTATGTCCGATGGCCAAACCACGACACCACCAAGGCCGGTCCTTGTTTAATTTTGTTGAGTATGTTTAAATCTGATCTCCCTCGTCTCTGGTACAGAGAGCTATTAATGCTGTCTTGAATCAGCGAGGCGTCACTGAGGAAATGTTTAACGACACCCCGACATGAAATACACGTGGACGACCACCGAGGTGTGCGCTCTATACCAAGTATTATGTAGCCAATGTTCCTAATCCGCACCTGTTATCTCTTTCTTTTCTTATTATTTCTTTCTCGGCCCCAGATAATAAACTAACAAACAAATAAATTTTTAAAAATCAAGTAACAACAAAAACCAATTACAAAAAACGAAGACCCCCCCCCCCCCCACCAAACAATCCCACCAAACAAACCAAAACACCCCCCCCCCCCTTTAAAAAAAGGCTAGCTTTTATGTTGTGTGTATACCTGTGTATATACATTGTATACATATTAATGCGTGCTAATCGTGTGTATTTGTGTGTTTTGGAATACGGGTCTATAGGTAACTCTGGACAAAATCTGTCTATACCGGCACTCTGTCTAAAGCGGCATATTTTATCGGTCCCAATTGAAACCAGGTTTGACAGACTCCACTGTATATATGTATCTGTATCTGTATCTGTATCTGTATATGTATATGCATACGTATGTATGTATACATTATATAAATTACAAAATTGTTGGGGTAGGGAATAGATGGGTTACTTTATAATAATAATAATAATAATAATAATAATAATAATAATTTTAATAATAATAATAATAATAATAAATTCAAACCAACATAAAGCATGCTAATGATCTCTATTTGGAAAAAAGTATTAGCTTTCAAATTTTTATTGGAAAAAAAAAAAAGGAAAAGAAAGAAAAGTAAAAACAACACCCACCATAAACATCCACCCACCCCCATATTTCCCCCATATTTCTTCTGTGTGTTGATTTAATGTCATATGCTTTAGAATAAGATGTAGGTGGTTGCAGACATGTAAATGACCTGCATGGATACATGGCGCGATGACTTTGTTTTGAATAAAAATGACGTCATTTTGGATATCCTTACATAAAACGAAACTAGTGCATTACGTTTTCTGTTTTTGTTTTCAGAACGCTGGACGGCGTTTAATGTAAAGTTGCTATTGATATATTATTTGGAGACTATTAATGCATACGTTAATTGTGGAGTGTTCCTGTGGTAGGCCACAGACCACAATTAATTACGCTATATGTATATATATACTCTTCAAAACAAGAAACGCAAAAGGGTACAAATGGGTTATAACTCCGATTTTATGTTTCCTACCGGTTCATGCTTTGTGAATATAAGGTCATTGCATGTCCCAAACACATTCCCACGGTTACATTCGATAAACCGCAGCTACTATACAATAAAGTTCCAAAATGTGAATATTCGCAAAAACGCAGCCACGTGCAAACCATGTCACCACTGCACGTGCGTTGTCTGCACGTGCAACATGAACACCGACAGTATAAAAGTGCAGGGTGTTCGCTTGCCTGGCCTCTGTATCTGGCCGACAGTTGACAATCCAGGACATGCCACGTCTCAGTGAACCGCAGAGAAACAATGCCATCGGCCGACTAGACGCAGGCGAATCCAGAACGGCCGTTGCCAGGGCATTCCATGTGTCCCCAAGCACCATCCCAGACTGTGGGACCGTTACCAGCAACATGGATCAACACGTGACCTCCCTAGATCCGGTCGACCACGGGTCACTACCCCCGGGCAGGACCGCTACATCCGGGTACGCCACCTTCGGGAACGATTGACTACTGCCACCTCCACAGCCGCAGCAATACCAGGTTTGCGCAGGATATCCGACCAGACCGTACGGAACCGCCTACGTGAGGTAGGAATTCGTGCCAGACGTCCAGTTCGAGGTGTCATCTTAACCACCACAACACCGTCGACTCCGACTGCAGTGGTGCCAGATTCATCGACAATTGCCTCAACTGCGATGGAGACAGGTGTGGTTCAGTGACGAGTCCCGATTTCTGCTCCGACGTCATGATGGAAGATGTCGCGTGTATAGGCGTCGTGGTGAACGTTATGCGGCAAACTGCGTGCAGGAAGTGGACAGATTCGGCGGGGGTAGTGTCATGGTGTGGGCAGCCATCTCACACACTGGCAGAACTGACCTGGTCCACGTGCAGGGCAACCTGAATGCACAGGGCTACATTGACCAGATCCTCCGGCCACACATCGTTCCAGTTATGGCCAACGCCAACGCACTGTTCCAACATGACAACGCCAGGCCTCACACAGCACGTCTCACAACGGCTTTCCTACAGAACAACAACATTAATGTCCTTCCTTGGCCATCGATATCACCGGATTTGAACCCAATTGAGTATCTATGGGACGAGTTGGACCGACGCCTCCGGCAGCGACAACCACAGCCCCAGACCCTGCCCGAGCTGGCAGCAGCCTTGCAGGCCGAGTGGGCCACCATCCCCCGGGACGTCATCCGTACTCTGGTTGCTTCAATGGGCAGGCGGTGCCAGGCAGTTGTCAACACACGCGGAGGCCACACCCGGTATTGACTCCAGATGACCTTGACCTTGGTGGTGTATCCTATCACTTACTCACAATGGACTAGAGTGAATTGTGAACAATCCTGCAACATTTGGTAATTATCGGACTCACCATTCAATAATTAAATCAATTCTCCAAATGTTACGACAATGTGGTTTTGCGTTTCTTCTTTTGAAGAGTATATATATATATATATATATAATATATATATATATATATATATATATACTAGTATCTATTGTTATGGCCGCGTCCCAAGGATATCAACAATGTCCAGAGAATATAAATAACATCCACAGATGACAAAGCCGAAGTGTTCCAGTTTTCAGAATTATACATTTATTTAAAAGTGATAAGTAAATGAAAATAAAGTTAATTTTCACAGGTAAGTTTTCAACAGATAGATGTCTTCCTTTCAGCTCTAGTTATATTAAACCAGTGAGGACTGTATCTCCAATAAATGTAAACAACTTGCAGTTGCTTATAAATATTGCTTCCATAAAACAGGTTAATTAAATAAATATGGTAAGTTAATAACATTTTACTTTAAAAATATAAGTTAAAGTTATTCCAGTGTCAATTTAAATGTATGCAATGTAAATAAAGTTGGAAAGTTGGACAAGGGGACATGTCTTTAATGTTTGCTTGTCAGACCCCAAAACGAATGAGAGAACAACCGTTGACGTCTACTGACGTCAGCCTTTTATACTTTTTCTTAGTACCACGTGACGTCATAACAGCCAATGAGAAATTACGTAACGCTAGGAAGAGATCTACCTTTACAAAATAAATATTATTTCATTTAATAATTACGTTATGCACACAATTGCTCAATAAATAAAATAACTTCTGTTTGGTCCAGCCTCCGTTTGCAATTTACAGTTTGTAAATGCACATTTTAGATCCCGAGAAACTTCAACTTTTATAAATACGTCAGTTTAGCCCATAGCAAAAGCATTACAAACTTGAAATAATTAATACTGGAAATTTCTAAAGTGCATAAACATAAAACTAACATTTCTTAATTGCTTTTTTAGTCTAAAATTAGCGTAAAACAATTTCACAGAAAAAGCCTTTAGAATATTTATAAAAACGACATTATTGACCAGGCACAGAAACACGCTATTGTACATTGCAAATACATTGGGAATTCAAGCTAATAATACAAACAAATTCTAATGTGCATAAACATGAAACTATCACTACACAATTGCTTTTTTGGTCTAATTTCAATATAAAATAGTTTTAATGAAAAAGCCTTTGGCAATATTGTAAAAACGGCATTATTTAATAGGCACAAAAAGACGCTATGGTGCATTGCAAATACACTGGGAATTCAAGCTAATAATACAAACAAATGCTAATGTGCATAAAAACGAAACTATCACTACACAATTGCTTTTTTGTTCTAATTCCAATATAAAATAGTTTTAATGAAAAAGCCTTTGGGGATATTACAAAAACAGTATTTTTATACTGTTGTTTACAAACATTGTGTACCGATATATCTGACCTTAGCAACCTGTATGCGTAAACAGGTTCTCAGCGTACAAGGATATAGTTCCTAAAAGCATAATATTACAGTAATCAGATTTCCAGTTATTATCTGAATTAATTAATAAAATGATTTGTCATAATCTACAAACAATATTAGGATACGTTTAACTAAGAAAATACCCAATCGATCGTACAAATTTTGGAGGAAAATAAACTTTACTGAAGGGCAAGGTCAATCCCGGCAGGCATGTTAAAACAGTAGATCAAACGGAAATTTATCCCAGGTTTATTTATGAGCCCATGGGATGTTTTCAGTGTATAAGTACACACACTTTGCAATTATGGAAATATTTGCATCAATAATATTAATGTCAACGTTGTGTCATAGCTTTTATATGCACAGGAATTTGGGAATTAAATAAAGTCGAATGAATGAATGTTTAACGATACCCCAGCACGAAAAATGCATCGGCTATTCGGTGTCAAACTATGGTAATGCAAACAAATAAGGTGATGATCAACATCAATATAAAAATTCAAGATTTAAATAAAAACCGTGTAAAGAACTGTGCAAAAACACAAATATCACAGACAGATACTGACTTTTACTCAAAATGTCAATTTGTGCTGTATTGGCCATTCTCAAAAAGGATGTTACACCCCTGCACCACGGTGAGGTTACAGCACGTGTACTGTATTGGCCATTCTCAAAAAGGATGTTACACCCCTGCACCACGGTGAGGTTACAGCACGCGCAGGGGTAAATAAATAAAGTCGAGACCGCAAAACCGAAACACGGACGTTAAGCATTAAATTAATACTGGCCATTCTCAAAGAGAATGTTACATCCCTGCACTACGGTGAGGTTACAGCACGCGCAGGGGTAAATAAATAAAGTCGAGACCGCAAAACCGAAACACGGACGTTAAGCATTAAATTAATACTGGCCATTCTCAAAGAGAATGTTACATCCCTGCACTACGGTGAGGTTACAGCACGCGCAGGGGTAAATAAATAACGTCGAGACCGCAAGACCGAAACACGGACGTCAAACATTAAATTAATACATTTAGCGATCGTAATATACTAATATCCCATAAATAAATTACGGCAACTATTTACAAACATAGTTTCATACACTATAAACATATTATTTTGAATACAACCAAATGTAGCACGCATTATGCATCCAGACGATCGCTAATAATAGTTACTCAATTTCATTTTTGTCTATAGTGCGCGACACAACAAACTGCACTACTAAGAATTTTATTAAACAATAACAATAATACATGGCATAGTTCCAGACATTAAACAATACAAGTAAATATGCAAACAATTACTGCTAAATGTAAAACTAAACATTCTGTTTTGTCCAATATTAAAATTACTTGAGAAAAGTCCATGTCACAGCACACAGTTAAGTATATTGTTTGGACAGCCATGACAATATATATATATATATATGTATATATATATATATATATATATATATATATATATATATATATATATATATATATATATGTGTGTGTGTATATGTGTATATATATATATATATATATATATATATATATATATATATATATATATATATATATTTAGTGGCTATAGCATTGTATTAATATCAGCAGGCCCGTGGATTGTTTTTTATATACCTTTGCCTGCCTGAGGGAAACATACCCTGAAAAGGACAACTCCTGTTGTCCAGCTCGTTTCTTCCAAGATATTGGCTTAAACAAACATACCATGATGTTTTTACAAACCCCATACACAGTTCAGGAAGGAAATGCTTTATTTAACGACGCACTCAACACATTTTATTTAAGGTTATATGGCGTCGAACATGTGGTTAAGGACCACACAGATATTGAGAGAGGAAACCCGCTGTCGCCACTTCATGGGCTACTCGTTTCGATTAGCAGCAAGGGATCTTTTTATATACACCATCCCACAGATAGGATAACACATACCACGACCTTTGATGTACCAGTCGTAGTGCACTGGCTGGAACGAGAAATAGCCCAATGAGCCCACCGACGGGGATCGATCTCAGACAGACCAAAGCGCTTTACCACCAGGCTACGTCTCGTCCCACACAGTTCAGCGTCAAGGGCACTTAGTACAGTGGTATTGGCTTAAATCAAATTAAATTCATTCATTGCCTAGATTTTTTTTTTACCAACACTGATCATAACATTTATCACAAATGGCAAGTCTGGTAGTATTAACTGCTCTATTAAACGTTAGATGCTCTTCTAACTTTACCCCAGTCAGGTGTTATTTGTATACGCTGTTAAGATTCGATAGAAATTCTGAATTGGGGTATAATACTATTCCATTCCAATCCAGCCTGGATAATAAAAATCAGAATAGTCTTTTGAGAAATGTTTTCTAAATCGGGAGCCTTCTTTGGCAGGGTGTTTGTAATACAGAGTTATTCCCCCTGCGAGAAATCCCGCCCACCAGCCAAACGTGCCGATGGTAACGATCGTGTGATTACATTGGCTAAGCACGCTCATGTCCACTTCCGGCGAATTACCTCGCACATATACAACATTTGAGTGATTAACGTTGGCCGTTGTCCACGTCATATTGTCAGAACAAACCAAAAACAGAACATCTGTAAAGTTGTTTATAAAATACATCATAGCTTTATCAATGTACTCTTTAGGAGCGACCATGTATCCAAAATCAATAAAAATTTTGTTTCCAATAACATCACCCCGCCTAACGTGAACTCCAACGAATGTGATATTTTTTCCAAGAGGTTTAACGTTGATTCCAGAATGCTTCTTCAAGAAATCAGTCTTGATTTTCGTGATTATTTCTAGCGCTTTATCGAACACTTCTCGTTTGAATGTGAATTGTTTCTTGATCTGTGGGACAACGGACTCGAAATATTTCCAAGACTGCAGATAAAGTCCAACTCTGTAATTTTCACTTGATTTAAGATTTAAAAGATCCTTGTCAAACGAGCAATGCTTCTTGGAATGTTTCGGCTTAGCTTCACCGCAGACACACTTGTCCACCATCATGGCATCAAGGGTGAAGATCTTATTAAGATATGTTGAACGATCCACCACCATAGTCCGATTAAGATGGGCGGCTATTCCATAAGCTGAGGCGAAAGAGAACATCTGATTTCCAAACCTTCCTGGCCTTTCTTCACAAATAAATCTTGGCAAAACCGGATGTTTACACTTTGGTTTCTCGGTAACCTTTGCTGTTCGGCTTTTTGGTGCCCAAACACCATATTTACTCTGCCCTAACGTCACACCAAATCGTTGAATAAAACTCACGTATGGGAGAATCATAACAAATCCTAGCAAAAGAATCCAAACAAATCCAGCTGTAAAAAGAGGAAACAGGAGAGGTGAATGTTAGTCATGTCGTGACTGGTGTGAATGTTACTGTCATGTCGTGATTGTTGTGTGAATATTATTGTTATGTCTTGACTGTGGTGTGAATGTTACTTTCATGTCTTGACTGTGCTGTGGATGTTACTGTCATGTCGTGACTGTGGTGTGAATGTTACTGTCATGTCGTGACAGTGGTGTGGATGTTACTGTCATGTCGTGACTGTGGTGTGAAGGTTACTGTCATGCCGTGACTGGTGTGAATGTTACTGTCATGTTACCGTGAATGTGGTGTGAGTGTTACTGTCATGTCGTTACTGTGGAGTGAATGTTACTGTCATGCGACTGCGGTGTGAAGGTTACTGTCATGTCGTGACTGTGCTGTGAATGTTACTGTCATGTCGTGACTGTGCTGTGAATGTTACTGTCATATCGTGACTGTGCTGTAATGTGAATGTTACTTTCATGTCGTGACTGTGGTGTGGATGTTACTGTCTAGTCGTGAGTGGTGTGGGTGTTACTTTAATGTCGTGACTGTGGTGAGAATGTTACTGTCATGTCGTGACTGTGGTGTGAATAAAACACTCATGTCGTAACTGTTGTATGAATGTTATTGTCATGTCGTGACTGGTGTGAAGGTTACTTTCATGTCGTGACTGGTGTGAAGGTTACTGGCATATCGTGACTGTGGTGTGAATGTTACTGTCATATCGTGATTGCGGTGTGGATATTACTGTCATTTCGTGACTGTGGTATGAATGTTACTGTCATGTCGTGACTGTGGTGTGAATGTTACTGTCATGTCGTGACTGGTGTAAATGTTACTTTCTTGTCATGACTGGTGTTAATATTACTGTCTTGTCGTGAGTGTAGTGTGAATGTTACTGTCATGTCGTGAATGTGGTATGGATGTTACTGTCATGTCGTGACTGTGATGTGGATGATACTGTCATGTCGTGACTGTGGTGTGAATGTTAATGTTATGTCGTGACTGTGGTGTTAATAAATAGTTACCATTTAGTATTGTATATATCGATGCATAGACTGATATACATACAGACATAGAGAGACCGACAGTTAGACAAATATATTAGATAGACAGACAGACAGACAGACAGACAGACAGACAGACAGATAGATAGATAGATAGATAGATAGATAGATAGATAGATAAGTAGTTAGATAGATAGATAGATAGATAGATAGATAGATACATACATATATAGATTGCAATTTATTACAACTGAGGAAATTTACTACAATTCAGGTAATTTATTATATTTAGGCCAATTTTTATATATAGATGCAATCCTATTACATTTTAAAGAACAGGTAATTTAAATATAATTCTCGAAAGGTATGAACATACAACTTCAGGTAATTTATTACAAACTGGAAGTAATTTATTATTTGAAGACAGATTATGATACTTTATGTGATGAAAGAGACAGGTGATGAATTCCATTATAACTCATTTTTATAATTTTAGTAAAGTTTCACATCCATATGAGGTAAAGAACTAATATTACAATTATGGAAATAAGTTACACTTCAGGTAATTTATTATACTCAATTAATTTATTACAATTCAGGTACTTTATTACAATACGGGTACTTTATTACACTTCAGGTACTTTATTACACTTCAGGTGATTATTACACTTCAGGTAATTTATTACAATTCATGTAATTTATTACACTTCGGGTACTTTATTACAATTCAGGTACTTTATTACACTTCAGGTAATTTATTACACTTCAGGTACTTTATTACACTTCGGGTACTTTATTACACTTCTACTACTAATTTATTACACTTCAGGTATTATTATTTATTACAATTCAGGTAATTTATTACACTTCAGGTAATTTATTACACTTCAGGTATCCGGCAGGTAATATTATTCAGGTACATTACACTTCAATTTATTACACTTCAAGTACTTTATTACACTTCAGGTACTTTATTACACTTCAGGTAATTTATTACACTTCAGGTAATTTATTACACTTCGGGTACTTTATTACACTTCAGGTACTTTATTACACTTCAGGTAATTTATTACACTTCGGGTAATTTATTACACTTCAGGTAATTTATTACACTTCAGGTACTTTATTACACTTCGGGTAATTTATTACACTTCGGGTAATCTATTACACTTCGGGTACTTTATTACACTTCGGGTAATTTATTACACTTCGGGTAATTTATTACACTTCGGGTACTTTATTACACTTCGGGTAATTTATTACACTTCGGGTACTTTATTACACTTCGGGTAATTTATTACAATTCGGGCAATATATTACAATTCAGGTAATTTATTACAATTCGGGTAATTTAATACAATTCATGTAATTTATTACAATTCGGGTAATTTATTACAATTCAGGTAATTTATTACAATTCGGGTAATTTAATACAATTCAGGTAATTTATTACAATTCGGACAATTTGTTACACTTCGGGTAATTTATTACAATTCAGGTAATTTATTACAATTCGGGTAATTTATTACAATTCGGGCAATTTATTACACTTCCGGCAATTTATTACACTTCGGGTGATTTATTACACTTCAGGTGATTTATTACACTTCGAGTGATTTATTACACTTCAGGTGATTTATTACACTTCGGGTGATCTATTACACTTCTGATAATTTACTACAATTCAGGTGATTTATTACACTTCGGGTGATTTATTACACTTCGGGTAATTTATTACACTTCTGGTAATTTATGACAATTCAGGTGATTTATTACACTTCGGGTACTTTATTACTTCAGGTAATTTATTACACTTCAGGTAATTTATTACACTTGAGGTGATTTATTACACTTCAGGTGATTTATTACAATTCAGGTAATTTATTACGATTCAGGAACTTTATTACAACTGAGAAAATTTATTACAATTCAGGTAATTTATTATAATTAAGGTAATTTATTGCAACAGGAAATTTATTACAACTGAGGAAATTTATTACAATTCAGGTAATTTATTATAATTTGAGCAATATTTTAAAATATGGAACAATCCTATCAACATTTTAAAGAACAACTTATTTTTGAAAAATATTTAATTATAATTCTCGACAGGTTGTGGAGATTAATTATAAAATTGAGAATGACAGATCATTATTTACCTGTCGAAACTAGAAGGTGGAATAACATATTATTTTAAGACGGATTGTGTACTTTATGTGGTGAAAGTGACATCGGTGATGAATTCCATTATTTGTATGTACATTTTTTCATAATTCCCGAGTAAAGGTTCTACATCCCTATTATTATACAAATTCAAAGAACTAATGAGCAGTAAGAAAATAAGTGTATTAAAGAAGTTGGCGAAATTTATAAATGTAATTTGCCAGGTTTTTAAGCGCCCTGGTAACTTAATAACTGATGTGACAATCAAAACTGTTTCCTACCTATATTACAATTATTATTATTTACTAATTATTATTATTATTATTATTATTATTATTATTATTACTGTACCAGATACTGTCATTATTATTACTGCCACTACTACTAAACTACTACTACTACTATGACTACCATTACTGCTACTACTACTAATATTTTTATTATTATTGTACTACTACTACTACTACTACTACTACTACTACTACTACTACTACTACTACTACTACCACCATCATTATTATTATATTTTTTTTTTTATATTATTATTATTTTATTATTATTATATATTATTACACATTATTATTATTATATATATATATATATATATATATATATATATATATATATATATATATATATATATATATATATATATATATATATATATATATATTTATTTATTTAAACTCTCTGGGAGAAACAAAGTATTTATGCTATTGATCACCAAGAGATATATATATATTTAAGTATTATTTCTTACCTTTTAACCACATACGCCGCATTTTCAAACCAACACAATTTACTGACAATCTACTTTGAAGACCACGGACTTAGTTTAAGAATTGTCATTGAACTGGTATCACTCAGATGTTCGTACATGTTTGTAACAGATCTCGTACATCGTGACTCTGCTTACGTGACTCTATTGTCCCTTGATGACTGGCGGGTTATAAATTCGCAGACCCTGGCTTTCAACCCGGCGAGAAATAGCCCAATGGGCCCCACCGATGGGGATCGATCCCAGACCGACAACGCATCGAGCGAGCGCTTTACCAATGGGCTATGTCTAGGGCACTTAGCACAGTGGTATTGGCTTAAATCAAATTAAATTCATTCATTGCCTAGAATTTTTTTTACCAACACTGATCATAACATTTATCACAAATGGCAAGTCTGGTAGTATTAACTCCTCTATTAAACGTTAGATGCTCTTCTAACTTTACCCCAGTGAGGTGTTATTTGTATACGCTGTTAAGATTGGAGAGAAATTCTGAATTGGGGTATAATACTATTCCATTCCAATCCAGCCTGGATAATAAAAATCAGAATAGTCTTTTGAGAAATGTTTTCTAAATCGGGAGCCTTCTTTGGCAGGGTGTTTGTAATACAGAATTATTCCCCCTGCGATAAATCCCGCCCACCAGCCAAACGTGCCGACGGTAATGATCGTGTGATTATATTGGCTAAGCACGCTCATGTCCACTTCCGGCGAATTACCTCGCTCATATACAACATTTGATTGATTAACGTTGGCCGTTATCCACGTCATATTGTCAGAACAAACCAAAAACAGAACATCTGTAAAGTTGTTTATAAAATACATTATAGCTTTATCAATGTACTCTTTAGGAGCGACCATGCAACCAAAATCAATAAAATGTTTGTTTGCAATATTACCCCGCCTAACGTGAACTCCAACGAATGTGATATTTTCTCCAATAGGTTTAACGTTGATTCCAGAATGCTTCTTTAAGAAATCAGTCTTGAATTTCGTGATTATTTCTAGCGCTTTATCGAACACTTCTCGTTTGAATGTGAATTGTTTCTTGATCTGTGGGACAACGGACACGAAATATTTCCAAGACTGCAGATAATGTCCAACTCTGCAATTTTCACTTGCTTTAAGATTTAAAAGATCCTTGTCAAACGAGCAATGCTTTTTGGAATGTTTCGGCTTAGCTTCACCGCAGACACACTTGTCCACCATCATGGCATCAAGGGTGAAGACCTTATTAAGATATGTTGAACGATCCACCACCATAGTTCGATTAAGATGGGCGGCTATTCCATAAGCTGAGGCGAAAGAGAACATCTGATTTCCAAGCCTTCCTAACTTCTCTTCACA
Source organism: Gigantopelta aegis (assembly GCF_016097555.1). Taxonomy (NCBI): domain Eukaryota; kingdom Metazoa; phylum Mollusca; class Gastropoda; order Neomphalida; family Peltospiridae; genus Gigantopelta; species Gigantopelta aegis. The sequence goes on along the minus strand of NC_054705.1, from coordinate 46,423,712 downwards.
TATAAATCTTGGCAAAACCGGATGTTTACACTTTGGTTTCTCGGTAACGTTTGCTATTCGTGTTTTTGGTGGCTTAGTTTTTTTTATCATATATACGCTGCCCTAACGTCACACAAAATCGTTGAATAAAACTCACGTATAGGAGAATCATAACAAATCCTACAAAAGAATCCAAACAAATCCAGCTGTAAAAAGACGAAACAGGTGAATGTTACTGTCATGTCGTGACTGTGGTGAGAATGTTACTGTCATGTCGTGACTGTGATCTGAATGTTACTGTCATGTCGTGACTGGTGTGAATGTTACTGTCATGTTGTGACTGCGGTATGAATGTTACTGTCATGTCGTTACTGTGTTCTGAATGTTACTTTCATGTCGTGACTGTGGTGTGAATGTTACTGCCATGCCGTGACTGTGGTGTGAATGTTACTGTCATGTCGTTACTGTGGTGTGAATGTTACTGTCACGGGACTGCGGTGTGAATAGTACTGTTATGTCGTGATTGTGCTGCGAATGTTACTGTCATGTCGTGACTGTGATCTGAATGTTACTGTCATGTCGTGACTGTGGTGTGAATGTTACTGTCATATCGTGACTGTGCTTTGCTATGAATGTTACTGTCATGTCGTGACTGTGGTGTGAATGTTACTGTCATGTCGTGACTGTGGTGTGAATGTTACTGTCATGTCGTGACTGTGGTGTGAATGTCACTGTCATGTCGTGACTGTGGTGTGAATGTTACTGTCATGTCGTGACTGTGATGTGGATGTTACTGTCATGTCGTGACTGTGCTGTGAATGTTACTGTCATGCCGTGACTGTGGTGTGAATGTTACTGTCATGTCGTTACTGTGGTGTGAATGTTACTGTCACGGGACTGCGGTGTGAATGTTACTGTCATGTCGTTACTGTGGCGTGAATGTCACTGTCACGGGACTGCGGTGTGAATGTTACTGTTATGTCGTGACTGTGCTGCGAATGTTACTGTCATGTCGTGACTGTGATGTGAATGTTACTGCCATGTCGTGACTGTGGTGTGAATGTTACTGTCATATCGTGACTGTGCTATGCTGTGAATGTTACTGTCAAGTCGTGACTGTGGTGTGAATGTTACTGTTATGTCGTGACTGTGGTGTGAATGTTAATGACATCTCGTGACTGGTGTGAATGTTACTGTCATGTTGTGACTGCGGTATGAATGTTACTGTCATGTCGTTACTGTGATGTGGATGTTACTGTTATGTCGTGACTGTCTGCGAATGTTACTGTCATGTCGTGACTGTGATGTGAATGTTACTGTCATGTCGTGACTGTGGTGGTAATGTTACTGTCATATCGTGACTGTGCTTTGCTGTGAATGTTACTGTCATGTCGTGACTGTGGTGTGAATGTTACTGTTATGTCGTGACTGTGGTGTGAATCTTACTGTCATGTCGTGACTGTGCTGTGGATGTTAATGTCATGTGACTGTGTTGTGAATGTTACTGTCATATCGTGACTGTGTTGTGAATGTTACTGCCATGTCGTGACTGTGATGTGAATGTTACTTTCATGTCGTGACTGTGGTGTGAATGTTACTGGCATACCGTGACTGTGGTGTGAATGCTACTGTCATATCGTGACTGGTGTGAATATTACTGCCATGTCGTGACTGTGATGTGAATGTCACTGCCATGTCGTGACTGTGATGTGAATGTCACTGCCATGTCGTGACTGTGGTGCGAATGTTACTGTCATGTCGTGACTGTGGTTAGTGTTCTAGCTGGATTTATGATGGGGCAGACAGATAACATACAGACAGTAGGGCATTTTTAACGAAGTTATCTTATTATACTTGAGGCAAGTGCTGGATATGATCGAATATTTTACATTCATAAATATCAGACATGTAGAAATCTATGCTGGTTTTAATTTACAAAGATTGGAGGGAGGGGGGCAATCAATTTCTAAACCCAGATTTATTGTTTATTACAATTTGGATGTTTGATTACAACAGTACATTTATTACAACGAATGCAATTTATTACACTAATATATTTTATTACAACTCTATTAATTTATTACTCGTTCAGGTAATTTATTACAACTTCAGGTAATTTATTACAATTCAGTAATTTAACACGACTGGTATATTACAACTCAGGTATTTGCTACAATTCAGGTCTGTATTACAACTGGTGTAATTTATTACAATTCAGGTAATTTATTACAATCAATGTATTCATTGATAATTTATTACACTGACACCAGTTAAAACTATATGTTTCTTACAATTCAGGTATTTTGTATTACAAAAAATTATTTTAATTTTCGCATTTGACGTTTATTACAACTGAAAATTTATTACATGGCCTCTTTCATCTAGGTGTTTACAACTGAGGTTATGTGCGTACGGTTGAGGATTACTTCGCATAATTTAAGACTGCCTTCGACGTCTGCAGTTATATCGATTGACAATAGAACAAGAAAAAACATACACGTTACTGCTATCGTGCTAACTGGCCAAACAATGTAATGTCAATACGTTTTTTATTGAGAATTCAGAAAGGTAACACACACGTGTACACACTTTGACAGGAAACAAGATTCATGTATTTTATTGACAATGAATTAGGGTGGGCGGCGATAATCAGGGGCGGTGCGTAAACAAATACGACAGGGCGGCGCAAAACGCGGACAGGGCGCAGCGCCCCTCTATTTATTGCTAGCTAGAACACTGTGGTGTGAATGTTGCTGTCATGTCGTGAATGTGGTGTGAATGTTACTGTCATGCCGTGACTGTGGTGTGAGTGTTACTGTCACGTCGTTACTGTGGAGTGAATATTACTGTCATGTGACTGCAGTGTGAATGTTACTGTCATGTCGTGACTGTGCTCTGAATGATACTGTCATGTCGTGACTGCGGTGTGAATGTTACTTTCATGTCGTGACTGTGGTGTGAATGTTACTGTCATGTCGTGACCGTGGTATCAATGTTACTGTCATGTCGTGATTTTGTTGTGAATGTTACTGTCATGTCGTGACTGTGGTGTAAATGTTACTGTCATGCCGTTACTGTGGTGTGAATGTTATTGTTATGTCTTGATTGTGGTGTGAATGTTACTGACATGTCGTGACTGTGCTGTGGATGTTACTGTCATGTCGTGACTGTGCTGTGAATGTTACAGTCATGTAGTGACTGTGCTGAGGTTGTTGCTGTCTTGTCGCGACTGTGGTGTGAATGTTACTGTCATGTCGTGACTGTAGTGTGAATGTTACTGTTATGTCATTACTGTAGTGTTAATATTACTGTCTGTCGTGACTGTGGTGTGAATGTTACTGTCATGTCGTGAATGTGGAGTGGATGTTACTGTCATGTCGTGACTGTGATGTGGATGTTACTGTCATGTCGTGACTGTGGTGTGAATTTTACTGTTATGTCGTGACTGTGGTGTTAATAAATAGTTACCATTTAGTACTGGATATAACGATGCATAGACAGATATACATACAGACAGACAGAAAGAGAGACTGACAGACAGTTAGACAAATATATTAGATAGATAGGTAATTTATTACATTTCAGGTAATTTATTACAACTGAAGAAATTTATTATAATTCAGGAATTTATTGCAACTGAGGAAATTTATTACAACTCAGGTAATTTATTACAATTCAGGTAATTTATTATAATTTAGGTAATTTATTGCAAATGAGGAAATTTATTACAACTCAGGTCATTTATTACAATTCACGTAATTTATTACAATTCACGTAATTTATTACAGCTGAGGAAATTTATTACAATTCATGAAATTTATTACAATTCAGGTAATTTATTGAAATTCACGTAATGTATTACAATTCGCGTGATTTATTACAATTCAGGTAATTTATTATAATTAGACCAAGGCCCAATTACAACAACAAGCAATTAAAACTATGTAGTTTGTATTGGCGAAATCTAAAGACGATAGTCTATCGATTGAGTGTAAAGTTAAAATGTTTGAATCAATGGTTCTCCCAATCTTGTTATACGGTTGCGAAGTTTGGGGATATGGAAAAAAACGATATAAGTGATTCTGTTCAAATAAATTTCTTCTGACACATCTTGCCAAAAAAAAACACCCACCCTATTGTTTATGTTATATGGAGAATTGGGGAACGTACCCGTGGAATGAAATATTCACAGATGAATGGTTTGTTACTGGGAACTCATTATTTCAGGGAAACAATAAAAAAAAATATCATTTCTTCTATACAGATTTATGCTGACAGATCATGTTACAAATAGAATTAATTATAATTGGCTGACTAGTATTAACAAATATTTTGGAGCATTTAGGAATGAGCGATGTTTGGATATCACATACCTTTTTATCGGTAACTTGGCTCTCACAACAAATTAAAATTAGGCAAAATGATCAATATGTAAATATATGGAACAATAGCATATTATCAATGTCATCAAGAGGCAAAACCTATCAACTGAAAAATATTTAAATATAATTCTCGAAAGCTTGTGGAGATTAATTATAAAATTTAGAACGACAGATCATTATTTACCTGTCGAAACTAGAAGGTGGAATAACATATTATTTTAAGACGGATTGTATACTTTATGTGGTGAAAGTGACATCGGTGTTGAATTCCATTATGTTTTTATGTAAACATTTTCAAAATTCCCGAGTAATGTATTATTATACAAGACGAAGCACCTACAAATTCAAAGAACTAATGAGCAATACGAAAATAAGTGTATTAAAAAAGCTGGCGAAATTTGTAAATATAATTTGCCAGTTTTTTAAACGCCCTGGTAACTGAGTAACTCATGTCACAATCAAAACTGTTTCCTAGCTATATTACAATTATTATTTGTTATATTATCAATTAATATCATATACAAGTAAATACATGTGCATTGTAGGTTATTGTTTCATTCTCCTGTAAACCATCTTGTCATGTTTATTTTATTTATTATGTATGTTCCTCTAATGCAGTTGTTGAACAGCCCAAGTATAATAAAGTTCTGTTCTGTTCGGATAATTTATTACAGTTCGGGTAATTTATTACAATTCATGTAATTTATTACACTTCGGGTAATTTATTACAATTCAGGTAATTTATTACACTTCGGGTACTTTATTACACTTCGGGTACTTTATTACACTTCAGGTAATTTATTACACTTCGGGTAATTTATTACACTTCATGTAATTTATTACACTTCGGGTAATTTATTACAATTCAGGTAATTTATTACACTTCGGGCAATTTATTACACTTCGGGTACTTTATTACACTTCAGGTAATTTATTACACTTCGGGTAATTTATTACACTTCAGGTAATTTATTACACTTCCGGCAATTTATTACACTTCAGGTAATTTATTACACTTCGGGTACTTTATTACACTTCGGGCAATTTATTACACTTCGGGTACTTTATTACACTTCAAGTACTTTATTACACTTCGGGTAATTTATTACACTTCGGGTAATTTATTACACTTCGGGTAATTTATTACACTTCAGGTAATTTATTACACTTCGGGTAATTTATTACACTTCGGGTAATTTATTACACTTCAGGTAATTTATTACACTTCGGGTAATTTATTACACTTCAGGTAATTTATTACACTTCAGGTAATTTATTACACTTCGGGTAATTTATTACACTTCATTACACTTCGGGTAATTTATTACACTTCAGGTAATTTATTACACTTCGGGTAATTTATTACACTTCGGGTAATTTATTACACTTCAGGGTAATTTATTACACTTCGGGTAATTTATTACACTTCAGGTAATTTATTACACTTCAAGTAATTTATTACACTTCAGGTAATTTATTACACTTCGGGTAATTTATTACACTTCGGGTAATTTATTACACTTCGGGTAATTTATTACACTTCAGGTAATTTATTACACTTCAGGTAATTTATTACACTTCAAGTAATTTATTACACTTCGGGTACTTTATTACACTTCGGGTACTTTATTACACTTCGGGTAATTTATTACAATTCAGGTACTTTATTACACTTCAGGTAATTTCTTGATGATCAATAGCATAAATACTTTGTTTCTCGCAAAGAGTTTATATATCTATCTATCTATCTATCTATATATATATAGTTTGAGTTTGAGTTTTCGAAATTAATATATAAGAGTTAAAATTAGCTGGATGCTTTCGCTTAATATTGTAAGAAGCGTGCACATCACTGCCTACTTCTAAACTCTGATAACTATGCATCGCCAGTTGAAAGGCGAATTAATATATCACTGTCACCCCACTCCTTTTGTTGGCATCTTCCGACTCCTGTGATACACTTATTTTGCGTATATTGTAAAAGTAAGTAAATGATATAATGAACGTTGGTGTATTTTGCAGATGTCAAAACATGGTGGAACGTAACTAACCAATAACACCCTGAATGCTGAATAACACTCAGTAGATTTGTTTACAAAATTATTTTAATAATTTTTATCATTTTAAATAAGAAAAATCATTAAAAAGCACTAATGCAAATCACGAACTAACATTTATTTTTTAAAAAGGCGCTAACAATTATTACAAGGGTCTGGCGAGTATACCGGTTAAAAAAGAAACGCTATTCATTGCTGTGGTAAAAAGGAATCATATTTTATTACCTTACATTATTGTGGGATAAAATCTAAATATATCTTGTAGTTTTTAACTTACATTAACATGTATTTTGGTGAAAAAACCCCAACTTTTTTTTGTCACAGATTTATTTTTCTTTTGAAATTTATTTTATTAGTAGCCTACTACTGTAGCATTTACAATAACCTAATTAAACGTACACGTGTGTGCCTCGTCTACAGGAAGACAGTCAGTTCCGTGGAAATCCTTTACTGGCGATTTTATATTTCGTCCCTTTTGTATCGCCAAAAAGAGGACTGCCCCCCCAGACTAGTTTATATGATAAAGCATTTTGTCTTCACATCTGTATTAAAAATGAGATTTAATGTGTCATTTGTAAAGAAACATTTTTATTTTTACTGGATTTCTTTTTTCAAGAAGTGTTATTTTAGTTGTTATGGGTTTAAAACTTAAGAACATATTTTTATATGAATTTAAACTTTATTCATTATGAAGTTACATGCCAATTCATCGGTTTCCTTTTGAAGCAAATGGACTATATACGATGAGCACATGGTTATTATTCAACAAAGAACATTCTACTTTTGATTTTGGCTGTGCGGTTAAATTTTAATGTATTAATTGGCCGGCTAGTTGCATTTGAGAAGGGCTAGTGAGTTTTTATCTTTAACTGACCCTGCTGGCGACCATGGTTTTCATGTTAATTTTCAACCCTGCTATTATTATGTAATTATCACCGTAATCCTCGACAGCCTAGACCACCCGAGTCAGGCGCGCTTCGTCTGATTGACCTGATTGACAAGTCAGTCGTTTTTAAAATACTACCAAACTTTATTTCGATTCACCCAGGCCGTCAAACGACAGCATATGAGGACATATTTTACAATAGTTATTTACAGTGACAAGATGACAACAGGAGTTCTTCATAGAATATATACAGACATAATTCAAAATAGCTATATACACATTTTAAAAAGAAGACACATGGTGACAGAACATTTAAATAAAGCAGATAAATCTTTATACGTCAGTACTTTTAAAGGTATAAAATGATATCGGAGATGTTCATCTATGGTTTACTAAATTTACTTGTAATTTCAGAGATTAGTTTTGACAATTTACGGAGAGTGCTTATTTTATTACAATTAAACAGTTCTATGAATTTAAGAGTGCTAGGTTTTTTTATAATAATATGGCTTTATAAACCTTTTGCGTGTATTCGTAAAATAATTACATTTAAATAAGTAGTGATATTCATCTCCAATATAATTTTCTTCGCACAATGTACATAATCTATTTTCGACTGGGTTGCTATTCCAGCGTCCTGTTTCTATGGGTAAATAATGATTACATGTTCTGAATTTCAGAAGGTTGGTCCACAATTTTTCGGGTAATTTAATAAAGTATTTTTCCAAATTTAAAGTTTGTTTAAAAATAGAATATGTTTTGCCTTTGGATGTAGACTCGATGTTGTTATGCCATGTTTGTAGGTACTGGTCTAGTTGCCTTCGTTTAACATGCTCAGTTAGTATTTTTACGGATGGGAATTTTTTCGATATATAAATATCGGTCATGCCTAGGTTATTTAACAGGTGTATTAAATTTTCTAGCCAGTTATAGCTGTGCCCGTTTGCAACAGATTCTTTTATCATATAATTAAGAATTAAATTAGTGATTTTTGTAGATTTACCTTTAACTATACGTGCCCAGAATCCTATAATTCTTTGATCTATAACTAGTTTTAGTGGCGTTCTACCAAGTTCCCCATATAACATAAAAATAGACATACCCTTTTTTACTGGCAATAACTGTCTGAGAAA
>NC_054705.1:46395275-46410275 GCF_016097555.1 Gigantopelta aegis | reverse complement strand
ACATATGTATTTTCCAGAAATAAGATACAGAAGGCAACAAAATTGTCCAATTATCCTTTGAACGGTACTCCTGCGTGTAATCTATTACATGAGAACTTGCTATGTCTATTTCATGTTCAGAGTGTTAGAATTGTAAGTAACATCTAAAATAAATAGACGAATTGCACACAAGAGGAAGAAATCAAAAGTTGATGATTATCTAAATATTAAAAATATTAATTCATTCATTTCATTCATTCCAACTTATTTTCGTGCTTGTAACCAATTAAGGTTCAAGCACGCTGTCCTGGACACGCACTTCAGCTATCTGGGCTGTCTGTCCAGGATAGTGGGTTAGTTGTTTGTGGTTAGTGAGAAGTCGGTTTCGTGGTCTTACACGTACCCACTGAGTCGATAAAACTCGCTCTGGTGAGATCCGGTACCGGGCTGTGAACCCAGTACCTACCAGCCCTATGTCCAATGACTTAACCACGACACCACCGAGGCCGGTACCGGGCTGTGAACCCAGTACCTACCAGCCTTATGCCCAATGACTTAACCACGATACCACCGAGGCCGGTACTGGGCCGTGAACCCTCTACCTACCAGCCTTATGTCCGATGACTTAACCATCACATCACCGAGGCCGGTACCGGGCTGTGCACCCTCTACCTACCAGCCCCATGTCCGATGACTTAACCACGACACCACCGAGGCCGGTACCGGGCTGTGAACCCTCTACCTACCAGCCTTATGTCCGATGGCTTAACCACGACATCACCGAGGCCGGTACCAGGCTGTGAACCCTCTACCTACCAGCCTTATGTCCGATGGCTTAACCACGACACCACCGAGGCCGGTACCGGGCTGTGAACCCAGTACCTACCAGCCTTATGTCCAGTGACGTAACCACGACACCACCGAGGTCGGTACCGGGCTGTGAACCCAGTACCTACCAGCCTAATGTCCAGTGACTTAACCACGACACCACCGAGGCCGGTACCGGGCTGTGAACCCAGTACCTACCAGCCTTATGTCCAGTGACTTAACCACGACACCACCGAGGTCGGTACCGGGCTGTGAACCCAGTACCTACCAGCCTAATGTCCAGTGACTTAACCACGACACCACCGAGGCCTGTATCGGGCTGTGAACCCAGTACCTACCAGCCTCATGTCCAGTGACTTAACCACGACACCACCGAGGCCGGTACCGGGCTGTGAACCCAGTACCTACCAGCCTCATGTCCAATGACTTAACCACGACACCACCGAGGCCGGTACCGGGCTGTGAACCCAGTACCTACCAGCCTCATGTCCAATGAATTAACCACGACACCACCGAGGCCGGTACCGGGCTGTGAACCCAGTACCTACCAGCCTCATGTCCAATGACTTAACCACGACACAACCGAGGCCGGTACCGGGCTGTGAACCCAGTACCTACCAGCCTGACGTCCAATGACTTAACCACGACACCACCGAGGCCGGTACCGGGCTGTGAACCCAGTACCTACCAGCCTTACGTCCAATGACTTAACCACGACACCACCGAGGCCGGTACCGGACTGTGAACCCAGTACCTACCAGCCTTACGTCCAATGACTTAACCACGACACCACCGAGGCCGGTACCGGGCCGTGAACCCAGTACCTACCAGCCTTATGATGTCCAATGACGTAACCACGACACCACCGAGGCCGGTACCGGGCTGTGAACCCAGTACCTACCAGCCTTACGTCCAATGACTTAACCACGACACCACCGAGGCCGGTACCGGGCCGTGAACCCAGTACCTACCAGCCTTATGATGTCCAATGACGTAACCACGACACCACCGAGGCCGGTACCGGGCTGTGAACCCAGTACCTACCAGCCTTACGTCCAATGACTTAACCACGACACCACCGAGGCCGGTACCGGGCCGTGAACCCAGTACTACTAGCCTTACGTCCAATGACTTAACCACGACACCACCGAGGCCGGTGTAAAATATTCTGAAGACTAGAGCTTTAAGACTAATTACTGCACATTTCACAAATGCTTTAAAAAAAAACACCTTACATATTGATTATGTTTAAATTCTATTAAAATTGTGTCAGTACATATAACTAGAAGTTAACTGATGGATCAAGCAGCTCATTTATCGTGTATGTATTTTGATAACTCTATTTCAGTAATGACTGCTGTAAATAAATAAAAACAACATTTTCTAAACTTTTCTTATTTTGAAGAATTTATCAGTTGAAATAGCAATTAATTTGTATTAGAGACACCGCTTGGAGTTTTCTTTGATTACCAAAAGGTTCAAATAAAATTATAATCACAGAACACAAACGTATAGCTTGCATCGTGGGCTATTTTGTTCTTTTTTGCCTGTTACCACTTCGGGCGACCTGTCAAGTACATTTCTGCCAGTCTGGACCTAGTGATAGTAAGATTAGTATTCTGGTACCTTAACTTATTATATAGGCTCAAAACAAAACATTTTATGAAACAAAATGTAATGTTTGTGACGTATTTTCTAATCGTGACTTGCCATTCTGACCTGTAAAATTATTCTGTTGTGGCATAAAGCTAACATCAAATGTAATACATCAATGGAAAGGTATTTTCACTCTGAACACAGAGACAGTGGTTTCGTTTCGATATTTCATATATTTTATATATTTATCACACCGCCCCCCCCCCACCTCTCTACTAAAATACTTCGAGTTTCTTAAATCTGATGCCAATGACTTTTAGTTTTATTATTGTAGAGTTGGTTCATAATATTGAATATATATGTTTCTGACGTGTACAAACGCTGCAAAGAAAAACCCGACACTACTATCCAAAACACACAGACCGTTTTGGATAGAGGTATCTCGTTTCTTCTTGTAGCATGTGTGCTAGTCAGTGGCATGCAGATTTAATTTTATGAGTAAACATGGAATTGAACTAAAGGTAACATATTTAGCAAGGGATCTTTTATATGCAGTTTCTCACTTACAGGACAGCACATATCACGGTCCTTGATATACCAGTCGTGGTGCACTGGTTGAGGTTGTTTTATCCCTAGACGCATGCAACACAATTACAACATTTTGGATAACGAGACATAGACTAGTTGTTAGTCTGAGCGCTCTTACAACTCGATTCTCGTCGTATACGACTCCTACGACCGACTAGTTGTTAGTCTGAGCGCTCTTACACCTCGATTCTCGTCGTATACGACTCTTACGACCGACTAGTTGTTAGTCTGAGTGCTTTTACAACTCGATTCTCGTCCTATACGACTCCTACGACCGACTAGTTGCTAGTCTGAGCGCTCTTACAACTCGATTTTTCGTATACGACCCCTACGACCGACTAATTGTTAGTCTGAGCGCTCTTACAACTCAATTCTCTTCGTATACGACTCCTACGACCGACTAGTTGCTAGTCTGAGCGCTCTTACAACTCGATTTTTCGTATACGACCCCTACGACCGACTAATTGTTAGTCTGAGCGCTCTTACAACTCAATTCTCTTCGTATACGACTCCTACGACCGACTAGTTGTTAGTCTGAGCGCTATTACAACTCGATTCTCGTCGTATACGACTCCTACGACCGACTAGTTGTTAGTCTGAGCGCTCTTACAACTCGATTCTCTTCGTATACGACTCCTACGACCGACTTATTATTTCTTTTTCGGCCCCAGATAATAAACAAACAAACAAATAAATAAACAAAAATCAACCCAAAACAAACCCCCCCCCCTCCCCCCAAAAAAAGAAGAATATACCTGTGTATATACATTGTATACATATTGTTAATGCGTGCTAATCGTGTGTATTTGTGTGTTTTATGTGTGTATACCTGTGTATATACATTGTATACATATCGTTAATGCGTGCTAATCGTGTGTATTTGTGTGTTTTGTGTGTGTATACCTGTGTATATACATTGTATACATATTGTTAATGCGTGCTAATCGTGTGTATTTGTGTGTTTTGTGTGTGTATACCTGTGTATATACATTGTAAACATATTGTTAATGCGTGCTAATCGTGTGTATTTGTGTGTTTTATGTGTGTATACCTGTGTATATACATTGTAAACATATTGTTAATGTGTGTTAGTCATGTGTATTAGTGTGTTTTGGAATACGGGTCAATAGGTAACTCTGGACGAAATCTGTCCGGCACTCTGTCTAATCCGGCATATTTTATCGGTCCCAAGTGAAACCTGGTTTGACAGACTCCACTGTATATATGTATCTGTATCTGTATCTGTATCTGTATCTGTATCTGTATCTGTATCTGTATCTGTATATGTATATGCATACGTATGTATGTATACATTATATAAATTACAAAATTGTTGGGGTAGGGAATAGATGGGTTACTTTATAATAATAATAATAATAATAATAATAATAATAAATTCAAACCAACATAAAGCATGCTAATGATCTCTATTTGGAAAAAAGTATTAGCTTTCAAATTTTTATTGGAAAACAAAAAAGGAAAAAGAAAGAAAAGTAGAAACAACACCCACCATAAACATCCACCCACCCTGTCACGGGGATCCTACAATACCCGTAACTAAATGAAACACGATTATCCAAATATCTCTCCTAACTGTCTATCTATTAGATCTCTCTGTAACGGGCAGTTATACCCGCGTGGCTCGTCTAGGTATAATCAGAGATAAGATCTTATATAAAGTATATGTAATATAGCACGTTTAGTTCACTAGAAAACACAACAAAAACACAATACACTTTGGAATCTGTATTAATACTACGCTGACAAATGTACTGCCGCAGTAGTTAATTAACAACAACAAATAATAACAACCCAGAACTGATCACTTAATTAGTTAATCTCTAGGTGTCTAGTTTACACAATATTGTAATCACTTCACCGTGACACAACACCCACACGTGTGATAATTGAGAAACGCTTCCAGGGGAATTAATTAATAAAGGAATTACAACTCTATTCCTAACTGGTTTATTTTTAATTAACCCTTAACTACTCATTCAGTAACCTTGTAATACAGAATTAATACTGGTACCTATCACAATAAAGACAATAACCTACAGTTTACCTAGGTCCTCTAGGATGACTGGTTAAGCTTTATATATATAGAACAGTGAGCCTACAGATTACTGCGTCAGATTACCGGCAGCACCGTCTAAATAATATTTGTATAATACAGTATTAAAATATTTAAAGTCACATCAATCACATCAAGGTTATACAACAGAGCAGAAATAATATATTTATCAGTCCAGACGGACAACGTTCCCTCTGGAAGCCGTCCTATGTTTCTCCCTGATATCTCTAAAACCCTAGCTATTTATTAAAAGAACCGAATATCGCCTGGGGGTACATCGCAGCACCGAATACCTACAAGTGATATTTCCACAGCGACCAAGCCGACAATTTTCCTTAGATGGCCAGACTTGCTGACGCCTAGTCGCCAAAATCACGGTCGTAAAAACCGCACTCGCGGAGGTATTACGTAACTACTGGCCACATGGCCTCCGCACCTGGGCTGGGTGTGTATTAGGCACAGCTCGACCACGGTCGCGCGGAGGTATTACGTAACAAAGTGCCCACCTGGGCTTAAGTGCATATTGGAACTGCACACGGCCCTCTATAACAATTAATATCGCCACAGGCGAAAACAAAATTAAGAGCATGTACCGTCACACACACCCATATTTCTTCTGTGTGAGTTGATTTAATGCCATATGCTTTAGAAGATGTGGGTAGTTGCAGACATGTAAATGACCTGCATGGATAGATGTCGCGATGACTTTGTTTTGAATGGAAATGACGTCATTTTGGATACCCTTACATAAAACGAAACTAGTGCATTACGTTTTTTGTTTTTGTTTTCAGAACGCTGGACGGCATTTATTGTAAAGTTGCTATTGATATATTATTTGGAGACTATTAATGCATACGTTAATTGTGGAGTGTTCCTGTGGTAGGCCACAGACCACAATTAATTACGCTATATATATATATATATATATATATATATATATATATATATATATATATATATATATATATATATTGCTGTGGCCGCGTCCCAAGGATACCAACAATGTCCAGAGGCTCGCATAATACAATTTGTATTCCTAATATATGATATTGACGATACCGAAAAACACTCTGGTAATAATATATATATATATATATATATATATATATATATATATATATATATATATATATATATATATATATATATATATATATATATATATATTGTCACGGGGATTCTATAATTCCCGTAACTGAATAAAACACGATTATCAAAATATCTCTCCTAACTGTATATCTATTAGATCTCTCTGTAACAGGCTGTTAACCCTAGTATGGCTCGTCTAGGTATGATCAGAGATACGATCTTATATAAAGTATATATTAATATAGCACGTTAGTTCTCTAGAAAACACAACAAAAACACAATACACTTTGGAATCTGTATTAATCTACGCTGACAAATGTACAGCCGTAGTAGTTAATTAATAACAACAATAATAACAACCCAGAACTGATCACTTAATTAGTTAATCTCTGGGTGTCTAGTTACACAATATGCGAATCACTTCACCGTTACACCACACCCACACGTGTGATAATTGAGAAACGTTTCCAGGAGAAGTTAATTAATAAAGGAATTACAACACCATTCCTAACTGGTTAATTTTTAGTTAACCCTACTACTCGTTCAGTAACGTGTGATAATTGAGAAACGCTTCTTGGGGAACTTAATTAATAAAGGAATTACAGCTCTATTCCTAACGGATTAATTTTTAATTAACCCTAACTACTCATTCAGTAACCTTGTAACACAGAATTAATACTTATCACAATAAAGACAATAACCTACAGTTTACCTAGGTCGGATAGGATGACTGGCTAAGCTTTATATTACCAAATACTCATATAATGTTAGAACAAAAAGTCTACGATTTACTTCGTCAGATGACCGAAGACACTGTCTAAAGAATATTGGTATAATACAGTACTAAAATATTTAAAGTCACATCAATCACATCAAGGTTATACACAGAGCAGAAATGATATTTACCAAGTCCTAATGGACTACGTTCGTGATCCCCTGGAGCCGTCCTCGTTCGTTCTCCTAGATATCTCTAAATCCTAGCTATTTATTCCAAAATCAGAATTGGCCTGGGGGTACAAGGCGGTACCTCCCCCTATCATCCTCTATTAGGGTCGTTATATTTCTCTCTGATCGTCAGAATTACTGACGCCATCGTCGCCAAAATCACGGTTGTAAAACCCGCACTCGCAGAGGTATTACGTAACTACTCGCCACATGGCCTCCGCACCTCGCTGAGGGTGTGTATTAGGCGTACCGATCGAGGACGGTCGCGCAGAAGTCTTACGTAACAAGTTGCCCATCTGGGCTACGGGCAATAAACTGCACACGGCCCTCTAACACAATTAAAATCGCCACAGGCGAAAACAAATTTAAAGCATGTACCGTCACATATATATATATATATATATATATATATATATATATATATATATACAGTGAAACCCCTCTAAACCGGACATCAATGGGACCAAGTAAAATGTCCGGTTTTCAGAGGTGTTCGGTTTTCAGGGGTCTGCATTTACGTAACTACCTTACCTTCCCCATTAAATAGTTCAGCTTATCGTTTATTTCTGCTAATGATCTTTGCAAACTCTGCTTTATTAACCTCTCGCTTCTTGATAATGTCTGAATTTCCGATACTAAACTTTTCACCCCAAATTTTAATTATTTAAAGTTTATAATCGTGTGATAGTTCAACACGGCGACGTTTAGCTGGTCGTTTTGTCATGCTGAAAATCGATATGAAAATAAAATGTTACTAACATCTGTTCGACCATGCAAAGCCAACGTTACTGTTGTTTACTCTTTATTTAGCTAAATAAATGTTTTTAAAAGAGCAACAAATTCACACGATAGGAAGACAGTGAATTAAATTCATTGTTATTTTTTTTCGATCTTTGAAGCAAATCATGTTACACGTTTGTGAAGGAATATATAGACCGTAAATCATCTTCGTGACTAAAAGCATCAAACCCAAACCCGAACTCGGCTTATCGTAACCAACACAATGCTTGTGTAAATTAAATATCTACGCTGGCGATGGGTCGTTTGTTAATGGTTTATTGACATGTTGCTAACCTTGCCTACTTAGCGGCGTGTAACTGTGATTACATTGATAATAGCGAACCGGAGCATGTGCACATTATGTGTTCGCAGACAGCTAATCCGGCTGGAGTGACATTAGGAGCAATTAGTGGTGTCACATTGACTGGTAGTGGTTTGGTCATTCGGTTTTCATGGGGATGATTTACACTCAATTGACACATTGGGACCGAATTGTTTGTCCAGTGTTCAGTTTAGAGGGGTTTCCGGTTTAGAGGGGTAACTTTTAGTGTAAAAAGATACGCAAATCACGGGACCGTGTAAAACGTCCGGTTTTGAGGGAATTCCGGTTTACTGAGGGTCCGGTTTTGAGGGGTTTCACTGTGTGTGTGTATATATATATATATATATATATATATATATATATATATATATATAGCGTTATTGGCTATACCATTTTATTAATATCAGCAGGCCCGTGGAAATTTTTTTATATACCTTTGCCTGCATGGGGGACACATACCCTGAAAAGGACAACTTCTGTTGTCCAGCTCGTTTCTTCCAGGTTATTGGTTTAAACAAACATACCTACTAAACCTGGTCCGAGTAAGTGACCCATTTACACAAACAGCACTATTTTTGCATGGGCCGGAATTACCACAAAAAAAGGTTTTCAATGTCAAAAGGTTACACATGTTTGCAAACTACATGCTCCCTCCTGCCAACTTCAGTCAAATAGTTACAACTTCAAAGCTGTCTGCCTTGAAATAATCACAGTCAAACAGCAGACTACTTGCGCGGATAAATTTCCGAATAACCAAAGGGGAAGATAACTGTCATCTGAGGCCAGTATGTTCACTTATATGTCATTAAACTTAGTGACATGAGTTTATTAATTTACATCTAATTACCAAAGTTTTCAAATTCTGAAAGTATGTGATGTGAAAAAAACTAATTACATACTTTGATTACACTGGATACACTACCTATTATATGGTAAATATGAAAATATGTACTACACAATCTTCCTGAAAGTATTAACCAAAGACAGTGTAAAATGTGCACTGCATGATGTTTTTACAATACCTCTGTTTCGCTGAAACCCCATAGTTCAGGAAGGAAGGAAATGTTTTATTTAACAACGCACTCAACACATTTTATTTACGGTTATATGCCGTCGGACATGTGGTTAAGGACCACACAGATATTGAGAGAAAACCCACTGTCTCTTTTCGATTAGCAGCAGGGGACCTTTTTATATGCACCATCCCACAGAGAGGATGACACATATCACGGCCTTTGATATACCAGTCGTGGTGCACTGGCTGGAGCGAGAAATAGCCCAATGGGCCCCACCGACGGGGATCGATCCCAGACCGACCACGCATCGAGCGAGCGCTTTACCACTGTGCTACGTCCCGCCCCACACAGTTCAGTGCCAAGGGTACTTAGTACAACGGTATTGGCTTAAATCAAATCTAGACACAACAGGCTGAACCAGCATATGCATAAGAGGTTCCAGCTGGTACCATCTTCCATGTGCTCCTGTGGAGAAGCAGAACAGACGACCGAACATACCATCCAAGACTGCATAAACCTACAGCAGCTGAGGAAAACTACCTGGACAACTACAACAACTCTCAAGAAGAAGCTGTATGGCACAAGAAGTGATCTACAGAGAACAGTATCGTTCATAGTCAATGCTGGCTTCGACGTGTAGTCAACAAGCGAACGAAAAGAAGAAGAAGAAGCTTAAATCAAATTAAATTCATCCATTGCCTAGAAAATAAAACAAAATAATTTACAAACACTGTGACATTTATCACAAATGGCAAGTCTGGTAGTATTAACTGCTCTATTAAACGTTAGATGCTCTTCTAACTTTACCCCAGTCAGGTGTCATTTGTATATGCTGTTAAGATTGGAAAGAAATTTTGAATTGGGGTATAATACTATTCCATTCCAATCCAGCCTGGATAATAAAAATCAGAATAGTCTTTTGAGAAATGTTTTCTTAATCGGGATCCTTCTTTGGCAGGGTGTTTGTAATACAGAGTTATTCCCCCTGCGAGAAATCCCGCCTACCAACCAAACGTGCCGACGGTAATGATCGTGTGATTACATTGGCTAAGCACGCTCATGTCCACTTCCGGCGAATTACCTCGCACATATACAACATTTGAGTGGTTAACGTTGGCCGTTGTCCACGTCATATTGTTAGAACAAACCAAAAACAGAACATCTGTAAAGTTGTTTATAAAATACAACATAGCTTTATCTATGTACTGTTTAGGAGCGACCATGTAACCAAAATCAATAAGATTTTTGTTAGCAATATCACCCCGCCTAATGTGAACTCCAACGAATGTGATATTTTCTCCAATAGGTTTAACGTTGATTCCAGAATGCTTCTTTAAGAAATCAGTCTTGATTTTCGTGATTATTTCTCGCGCTTTATCAAACACTTCTCTTTTGAATGTGAACTGTTTCTTGATCTGTGGGACAACGGACTCGAAATATTTCCAAGACTGAAGAAAACGTCCAACTCTGTAATTTTCACTTGATTTAAGATTTAAAAGATCCTTGTCAAACGAACAATGCTTCTTGGAATGTTTCGGCTTAGCTTCAGTGCAGACACATTTGTCCACCATCATGGCATCAAGGGTGAAGACCTTATTAAGATATGTGGAACGATCCACCACCATGGTTCGATTCAGATGGGCGGCTATTCCATAAGCTGAGGCAAAGGAGAACATCTGATTTCCAAACCTTGCTGACTTCTCTTCACATATAAATCTAGGCAAAACCGGATGTTTACACTTTGGTTTCTCGGTAACGTTTGCTATTCGTGTTTTTGGTGGTTTAGTAACTTTTGCTGTTCGTTTTTTGGGTGCCTGGGTAACTTTTACTATTCGTTTTTTCAGTGGCTTAACAACTTTTGCTATTCGTTTTTTCTGTGACTTAGTGACTTTTATTATTTGTTTTGTTGGTAGCGTGAATCCAGTCGATTTATTAATTATTGTGACATCTTCTACCACACGACTGTGGGGTGGTGTTATCAGTGTCCTGTCATACTCAGATTGTACTGGGGCATCACCATTCATCTGCTTCGATAATCGTCCATGAATTAGTTTTTTATTACTAACGCCAATTGTCCACTCAGAAACATGATATTTACACAGCTCAAACGTCACACAAAATCGTTGAATAAAACTCACGTATAGGAGAATCGTAACAAATCCTAGCAAAAGAATCCAAACAAATCCAGCTGTAAAAAGAGGAAACAGGAGAGGTTAATGTTACTTTCATATCGTGACTGTGGTATGGATGTTACTGTTATGTCGTGACTGTGGTGTGAATGTTACTGTAATGTCGTGACTGTGGTATGGATGTTACTGTCATGTCGTGACTGTGGTGTGAATGTTACTGGCATGTCGAGACTGTGGTATGGATGTTACTGTCATGTCGTGACTGTGGTGTGAATATTACTGGCATGTCGTGACTGTGGTGTAAATGTTACTATCATGTGACTGTGGTGTGAATGTTACTGTCATGTCGAGACTGTGGTATGGATGTTACTATCATGTGACTGTGGTGTGAATGTTGCTGTCATGTCTTGACCTTGCTGTGAATATTACTCTCATGTCGTGACTGTGGTGTGAATAATACTGTCATGTCGTGACTGTCCTGTAGATGTTACTTTCATGTCGTGACTGTGCTGTGAATGTTAATGTCATGTCGTGACTGTGCTGTGGATGTTACTGTCATGTCGTGACTGTACTGTGAATGTTACTGTCATGCCGTGACTGTGGTGTGAATGTTACTGTCATGCCGTGACTGTGCTGTGAATGTTACTGTCATGTCGTGTCTGTGCTGTGAATGTTACTGTCGTGCCGTGATTGTGCTGTCAATGTTGCTTTCATGTCGTGACTGTGCTGTGAATGTTACTGTCATGCCGTGACTGTGGTGTGAATGTTACTGTCATGTCGTGACTGTGCTGTGAATGTTACTGTCGTATCGTGACTGTGATGTGAATGTCACTGTCATGTCGTGACTGTGGTGTGAATGTTACTGTGATGTGAATGTTACTGTCATGTCGTGACTGTGCTGCGAATGGTACTGCCATGCCGTGACTGTGCTGTGAATGTTACTGTCGTGTCGTGACTGTGCTGTGAATGTTACTTTCATGTCGTGACTGTGCTGTGAATGTTACTGTCATGTCGTGACTGTGCTGTGAATGTTACTGTCATGTCGTGTGTGCTGTGAATGTTACTTTCATGTCGTAACTGTGGTGTGGATGTAACTGTCATGTTGTGACTGTAGTGTGAATGTTACCCTCATGTCGTGACTGTGCTGTGAATGTTACTGTCATGTGACTGTGGTGTCGTGACTATGGAGTGAATGTCACTGTCATGTCGTGACTGTGGTGTGAATGTTAATGTCATGTCATGACCGTGGTGTGAATGTTACTGTCATGTCGTGACTGTGGTGTGAATGTTACTGTCATGTTGTGACTGTGCTGTGGATGTTACTGTCATGTCGTGACTGTGGTGTGAATGTTACTGTCATGTCGTAACTGGTGTAAATGTTACTTTCATGTCGTGACTGTGGTGTGAATGTTACTGTCATGTGACTGGTGTGAATGTTACTGTCATGTCGTGACTGTGATGTGAATATTACTGTCATGTCATGACTGTGATGTGAATATTACTGTCAAGTCGTGACTGTGGTGTGAATGTTACTCTCATGTCGTGACTGTGGTGTGAATGTTAATCATGTCGTGACTGTGCTGTGGATGTTACTGTCATGTCGTGACTGTGGTGTGAATATTACTGTCATGTCATGACTGTGCTGTGAATGTTACTGCCATGTCGTGACTGTAGTGTGGATGTTACTGTCATGTCGCGTCTGTGCTGTGAATGTTCCTGTCATGTCGTGACTGTGCTGTGGATGTTACTGTCATGTCGTGACTGCAGTGTGCATGGTACTGTCCTGCCGTGACTGTGGTATGATTGTTACTGTCATTCGTGACTGCGGTGTGAATGTTAGTCTCATGTCGTGACTGTGGTGTGGATGTCACTGTCATGTCGTGACTGTGGTGTGAATGTTACTGTCATGTCGTGACTGCGGTGTGGATGTTACTTTCATATCGTGATTGTGGTGTGAATGTTACTGTCATGTCTTGACTTTGGTATTAATAAATAGTTACCATTTAGTACTGGATATATTGATGCATAGACAGATATACATACATGCATGCATACATACAGACATACGGAAAGAGATACCAACAGACAGTTAGACAAGTAGATGGATATATACATAGATAAACAGACAGATACAGATACAGACAGACAGACAGACAGACAGACAGATAGATAGATAGATAGATAGATAGATAGATAGATAGATAGATAGATAGATAGCAATTTATTACAACTCAGGGCATTTATTACAATTTAAGTAATTTATTACAACTCATGTAATTTATTACAATTCGGGTAGTTTATTACAACTCAGCTGATTTATTACAATTCAGGAAATTTATTACAATTCAGGTGATTTATTACAACTCAAGTATTTCAGGTAATTTATTACAACTGAGGAAATTTATCACAATTCAGGAAATTTAATACAATTCAGGTGATTTATTACAACTGAAGTAATTCAGGTAATTTATTGCAACTGAGGAAATATATTACAACTCAGGTAATGTATTACAACTGACAAAATTTATTACAATTCATGAAATTTATTACAACTGAGGAAATTTATCACAATTCATGAAATTTATTACAATTCATGAAATTTATTACAATTCAGGTAATGCATTGCAATTCAGATAATTCATTACAACTCAAGTAATTTATTACACTTCGGGTAATTTATTACAATTCAGGTAATTTATTACAATTCAGGTAATTTATTACAACTCAGCTGATTTATTACAATTCAGGAAATTTATTACAATTCAGGTGATTTATTACAACTCAAGTATTTCAGGTAATTTATTACAACTGAGGAAATTTATCACAATTCAGGAAATTTAATACAATTCAGGTGATTTATTACAACTGAAGTAATTCAGGTAATTTATTGCAACTGAGGAAATATATTACAACTCAGGTAATGTATTACAACTGAGAAAATTTATTACAATTCATGAAATTTATTACAACTGAGGAAATTTATCACAATTCATGAAATTTATTACAATTCATGAAATTTATTACAATTCAGGTAATGCATTGCAATTCAGATAATTCATTACAACTCAAGTAATTTATTACAATTAAGGTAATTTATTACAACTGAGGAAATTTATCACAATTCATGAAATTTATCATAATTCATGAAATTTATTACAATTCAGGTAATGCATTGCAATTCAGATAATTCATTACAACTCAAGTAATTTATTACAATTCAGGTAATTTATTACAACGGAGGAAATTTATTACAATTCATGAAATTTATTACAACTGAGGACATTTATTACAATTCATGAAATGTATTACAATTAGGGTGATTTATTACAATTCAGGTAATATTTTACAGCTCAGAGCACTGCAAAGCAGTGATCTCTTAATGATCAAAAGGATAGATACTTTGTTTCTCCAATAGTTTTGGGTTTTTTAATAATATTATTTCTTACTTATCAGTTACATACGCCGCATTGTCAAACCAACACAATTGGGGTAATTTATTACAAATGAGGTGATTTATTACAATTGAGGTAATTTATTACAATTTAGGTGATTTATTACAATTAACATTTATCACAATTCAGGAAATTTATTTAATATTAAATTTATTACAATTGGGGTAATCTATTAAAACTATTAATTTATTAGAACTCAAGT